>NW_017305061.1:45384-54762 GCF_001594115.1 Trachymyrmex septentrionalis
GCATGGTAGAATTGGACCCATAAGAGGGTGGGTGAATCTACTTTGACGACTCTTACGTGCAAAGATCCGCGGCTTAGATCCGCGGTGTTGATCCTCCTGATATCCATTTTCTACAAATAATGAAGATTTTTCTGCTTACGGGTGCTAGAATGGATGGGTGCGCGACGTGATATGAACCCCCTTTTTTATTTTTTTTAGGTTGTGTCGGCATGACGTAGCATGCGGTTTAAGTAATTAAATCTGCATGGCTTAACATGCGAGCTGACATGTCGTAGCATGCGGTTATAATAGGGGGGGGGGGGGTCTCAGTTCCTGAGCTCCAAGGTATAAGTCGTTGTTTCCGTAGCGGGGAGGAGGGGATAGGTTCGTTCCTTCATCTCTGTAAGAGGCAAGGGTTCTCCACGCTCGAGGTCATCGTTCTCGGGCGCATCATGTGATGGCACGCTGGGCTTTTCATTCTTAGGTCTATTCTTTCCTAAATGTAATAGGAGCTGAGTAAGCGAATCCCATATGGCTCCCAACAGGTACACTGACCATCCGTATACCGTATGTAAGGCGTATCCATGTACGAATGTGTCAAGCAATAATTTGATAAGTCTGCCGATCAAATATATCCCTATCAATCCAGCACTAATATTGCCGAATATCAAAAATTTGTTCCAAAATTTTGTCCATGCTGAGATTGCAATCCTCTCTATTGATGCTTCGTCGATGAGATTTGAGAGCGATCCTCCGTTAAATACCGTAGGTTGCCCCAAAATGCCCCTTGCTATAGTGTTGAGAATCGCTGGTCGCTCGGCGGGGAACATTATATGATCTTTAAGTTCCTCTAAGTCGGATTGAGAGTATATACCGCTGGTTGCCAATGCTCCAGGACTGATATATTTCCATGACGGCTTTGTAGAAGGCCTCATTACGGTAGGCGGTACTGTTTCCACAGGTTTAGGCATCATTTTGTACCATGCATCTCCCAAGAGGTACATAGTGGGCGCGAATGAATTGCAAGTAATCTGTGTTCCATGTCGTATCAATATGTGCGTTTGCGGGGTTAAAAAGTATGTTTCATTTCCTCGAAGTACTGGAAGTTGTTCGTAACACTCGGAGGTTCGGGCTAACGTTACTTCGACTGGTACACATTTTATAATGTGAATCACCTCTCCGGCCAAAAGTGCCATGTATCCAGGTCCTTTCATAAAATGATATGCAAAGACGTCAGGTGATCTAGCGGCTATTGCCAATGCGTTTTGCATAGTCTGGTACTCGAGTTGACATTGTTGTAATAATATATTTCTATATAGCTGATTTATCTGAGTACGTATATGCCTTTCTACGTATACGAATTTCGAATTTATGTATGTAAAAAGATCGAGGTTTACTGACACAAAGCTAGATATTTTAAAGACTTCGGCTCCTGGTGAGGTTTCAAAAATTATTAGTTTTGGATGTTCGGTTTTGATGAGTGTGTGTCCACAGACGGAATATTTTCCAGTGCTTGTTAAAGAAAAAATCATGTTTGACGTGGTTAACGAGTAGGCTGTTTGAGAACGTTCGTTAATAGGATCGAATATTTTATTGGCATGTCCAGTATACAATACGCCATAGTCTGAGAATTTACACTGATCAGTTGGCACGGATTCCCAAAAGGTTTCTCCTCCTTCTATATCAGTGCAACGAGTAGTACTTAATTCGCAGGTTACGCCTGATCTGAGGTGTACGCGGTTTGTGTTTATTCGCACATCGGCGATATAATCTTGTAAAGTGATTTTGATGCTGCCTAATACAATAACATCTCCCCAAGTTCCGTAGGGATCGGAATAAGCGCCACCGGTACATGCTCCGTCGTAGTCGACATGTCCGGCTAAAACTATCGGGCGCGAAGCGGTCTGATTTGATATCAGTCCTGTTATATGAGTACCAGCTATTTCGAAAATTCCATAAGTATGCATGCGTTGGCATGCTTCTCGAGTCACATCGGCTATGTATGAAAATTGTCCATTGTGTACTTCTAGAGTATGGGAAAACATTCCGCATCTTTTTACAGTACGATCTATTTCAAGTTTGCACTGTATCACTCGTACAGCCTTAAAATCGTTGAGTTGGAGCAGTTGTATGTAAATCCTGGTGGAATTTACTGTTGGTTGAGGAATGTCGCATTCTTCGACATTTACTAGTGATAAGGTCGTTAAATTTGCCGATGCGGAGCCACAGTCATAGCCTATTATTCCGTAGCTTTCTGGGATCCATATTATTAGTATACATAAAGCGGCTATTCCTTTGATGCGACGATCCATTATCTGAAAGGTTCATTTAATCCTTTTAATTATTTGTTTTAATTATTGCGAGCTGGGTTAATGTGAGAAATTCGCAAACGATTGGGATGAACAATCCGACTATTTTTCTTTATTCTTATTTTAATATTGTTTCTGTTTAGTATTTCTAGAATTTCATGTGGGCCTGTGTATTGATCTCCGAATTTTCCAGGCTTCGGTCCTTTTAGTAAAAATACCTGATCTCCAGGTTTAAAGGTCTGCGGGTTGATTTTTTTATCGTAGTGTTTTTTTGATTTTTCCTTAGCTTCGATGACATTCTCACGAGCATTTGCCTGTATGGAATGGAGTTGTGTGACAAGATTTATTAGGTAATCGTTGTAATTGGATAATTTGTCATCCGGTGCTAGAGGTTCATTTGAAGGTATTCGGGCTATTTTTCCGAATACTAATTCGTATGGAGTATGTTTTGTTGCCTCGTGTACGTTAGTATTGTAGTTGAACATTGCAAGGCTGATCCATCTATCCCATTGTTTTTGCGAATTTGCAAATTGTTTCAAATATTCGCCCAAAGCGTGATGCGACCTTTCTAATGATCCATTTGATTGTGGGTGAAAGGCGGTTGTGCGAAATTTGCGTATTCTGAAAATTTTCGCAACCTTTTTCATTAATTCACTGAGGAAATTTCTTCCTTGATCGGTTAATATAGCCTTTGGTGCTCCTAATATGCAAATGAATCTATCTACAAAAGCTTCTGCTATCGTTTCGGAAGTTTGATCCGGCAGTGGTATTCCCATGCAAAATTTCGTTAATTGATCTTGCAAGGTTAAAATATATTCGTTACCCCTCTCTGTTTTTGGCAAAGGTCCTACAATATCCATTGCTACCTTGTCGAAGGAAGCTCCTGGTGTATCGGTTATTATCATTGGTTGTTTAGTTTTAACTCTTACTAATTTTTTCAGTTGACATTGCAAACATTGCTGAATATATTGTTGAATATCGGATTTTAGGTTTTCCCAATAATAATTGTGTTTTATTCTGTGATACGTCTTCGTAACGCCTCGATGTCCTCCAATGGGCGAGCAATGCATTTCGCCGATTATGATAGATCGAAGATCTTTAGGTGGATATTTGATTAATCCATTGCATATTATTAATTTAGTTGTCGAATCAATGAAGGCTAATTGTAATAAAGATTTAATATCATTCCACGGTACGTTATTAACCAAATCGGTTTTTGCAATACTAACGGTTTCAAATTTTAATTTTTCAACGACGGTTCGTAAATCTTTTAACACTATCGAAATTTGTGAAAGTGTCATCGTCGGACCTTCACGTTGTCCTTTGCTAACAGGCAAGGCAATATGGTAATGTTTTTTATATTTTATAGCTTTGGCTTGGCCTACGGTCAGATCTCCCAGGCAAGGGATTTCGTTTCTTTCGAAAAGTTTCTGAGAGCCTGAATCTAATGGCCTTCCGTTGGTGTCAACAAAATAAGCAATGTTATCTCTGCGTAGAAATAACAAATCGCGACTATTTATTATGTTATCTTTGGTAATCTTTATTTCCGAACTTTGGTTTTTGCTAATTTTACCAAATTCTTCGTCCTCGTTATCGGTATTTGCATTTTCTTCGATATCTTTTTCCTTGTCAGGTGGTTCGTTCCTATTGGTTATTTCTTCGATTTCATTTTCATTTTCTTGCGATAATATTTCTTGGTAAACCTTCTTATTTTTTGTTTGACTTCGGGTTTGCATTTTATTGTGATTAGATGGTTCATGGATTAGTGCTTCTTCAGTGATTTGTAATCTCGGTGACTCACACAATTCTTCGTGTGTGAATGGTATTGAGTCTGTATTCTCATCGGACAGATTATTGTCGGGCATTTGACCTTCATCATCCTCGTTGTCCGAAAGATACAATTCAAAGTTTTCGTCCTCTTCTTCTTCGTCGGTTTCTTCTAGCATTCTAGAAACCATTTCTACGTCTTCCGGATTGTCAAAATTTAATGATCTATTAGGATAAATTGGTTTGCAATTTACTTCTTCGAGATTTACAGGATTTCTCGATAGAGCGTCAGCGTTTATATTGGTTTTCCCTGCTTTATATATGACATCGTAGTTATATTCGGCAAGTTTTAGTCTCCAGCGGAGTATTCTCATATTTGCATCTTGTGCATTCTTAAACCAAAGTAATGGTTTATGATCTGTGACCAACGTGAATTTTCGTCCGTATAAATATGGTCGGAAATGTTTGACACAATATACTATCGCTAATGCTTCTTTTTCATACGTATCGTATTTTACTTCGTTATCGGTTAATGTCCGCGAGGCGTATGCTATTGGTTGATCTTTATTTATTTCTCCTTGTGATAAGATGCCTCCCACGGCTATTCCAGAAGCATCTGTCGTCAAAATAAAAGGTTTTGAAAAATCAGGATATTGCAAAACAGGCTCTTCGCATAATCTTTGTTTTAATATTTCAAATGATTCTTCCTGAACGGGTGTCCATTCGAAAGCCGTGTCATTCTTCAATAAATTCGTTAGCGGCTTCGCCAATTTCGAGAAGCTTGGTATAAATCTGCGATAATATCCTGCTAATCCCAGAAATTGTTTAATATTTTTTGGAGTTTTAGGTCTCGGAAAATGCCTTACGGCGTCTAACTTTTTTGGATCCGGTCTGACTCCATTCTTACTGATTACGTGTCCTAGGTAGGTTACCTCTGTTTTCAGAAATTCGCATTTATCAGGCTGTAATTTCAGATTAGCTTTTCGAAGTCGGTCTATTAATAAATTATATTTCCTTGCGTGTTCCTCTAATGATGTGGCATATAAGACAATGTCATCCATGTAAACGAATAATTCCTGGCCTTGTAATCCTGATAGTACTAGATCCATCAATCTTTGAAAGGTAGCAGGAGCGTTTTTTAATCCGAAGGGCATGCGTTCAAACTCGTAATGCCCGAAAGGAGTTGTAAAAGCAGTCTTGTGGCCATCCGCAGGATCCATTTTTATCTGATGGAATCCGGAAGCCAAATCACATACAGAAAAATATTGTGCTCCGCCTAATTGATCTAGGATATCAACAATATTAGGTAATGGATATGCGTCTCCGATAGTTTTTTCGTTCAGAGCGCGAAAATCCAACACCATTCTCCATCTCTTGTTTCCTTTAGAGTCCTCTTTTTTTGGGACTATCCATATAGGCGTATTGTAAGGCGATTGAGAAGGCTTTACTATGCCGCCTTCGAGCAGTTCTTCTACCTGCTTATTTATTTCTTCTTTATGAAGTTGTGGAAATCTGTATTGTCGTGTGTTTATAGGTCGATCATCTGTTGTGGGTATTTGGTGTTGCAACACATTAGTTGCAGTTAGTTTTTCTCCAGGAATATGAAATCTGTCCTGACTATTGGATATAAGATTTATTATGTTTTTCTTTTCTCGTTCATTTAGGTGTTCCAAACGTAATAATTCCACAATTTCCGTATGTTTATTCTTATTCGGTTTTTCTGACAATATAAAGCATTCGAGCGATATAGTATCCTTTTCTGCCCTCTCCTTTTGTTTTGATTTACATTTACGTACGAATTTCTCTATTACTTCTTGGGATTGAACTTCTTGTGTCAACGCAGGAATTTTTGAAGACGGTTTATTTTCCTTTTCATAACTATAGGAGGATCTGACATCTTGATCATATAATTTTGTTATTTTTGCGAGTTCTTCATTAATAACGTGAGAGGTTTGATTATTATTACTCATGGATATTCCAACTCTGGAGAATTTAATTTCTTCTGGAAGTATTAAAAAGTTTTTTCCCTTGGATGCTTCAAAATTAAATTGAGTCGCATTGCGCAGCGAGGTTTGGTTACTTCCCTCCTCGCAACCGACAGGAGTAGAATTTACCAGGGAGGTACGGAAACCTTCCTCTGGAATTCTAGGTTTATTCAAATTTTTCGGAGAGGTTTGGAAATTTCCCCCTCCAAGGATTTGGGAATTAAACTGATTTTTAGAGGAAGTGTGACAACTTTCCTCTCCAAGGATTTTAGAGTTGGATAAATTTTCAAGAGAGGTTTGGAAATTTCCCTCTCCCAGGATTTTGGAATTAACTTGAGTTTCAGGAGGGGTTTGGTAACTTCCCCCTCCATGGATTTCGAAATCTAGAGTCTCGGTGAAGGTTTGAGAACCTTCCTCTGGATTAAAATTTTTATTTAACTTCTTACTTCCTCTCGTAATTTCTTGAATTTTTTCTATAACTTTACTCTCACCCCTATTTTGGGTAGTGTTATTAATGTCTTTCTTTACTTTATTTAATGTCATATTCCCTTCAATTTTTCCGTCTTTGTGATTATTAATAAACTCGTCTTTGCTATTTTTTAAATCTGCATCGCAGTTGGGCATTTCCTTACGCTCTTGGTGGTTCAAGCCCGAAAAATCGACCTGTATATCCGTAGTTTTGGTTCGATCGTCTTGCGTTTCGATAGTTAATTTGTGATTATCGAACAATTCATCTAGAGGTTTAAGGCGTAAGGTTGGCACTTGAACTTCTACTTCTTCGTCCAACGTGCTTATAATATTTAAGTACGCCTTTCCAGAGACACTTTCTACTATGGTGTCTCCTAAATAAATTCCGTGAGCTATTTTTATTCTCGGAATATATCCAATTTTTATTTCGGGATTCTCTACTCTGACGTAAAATAAAGATTCCGTGCGCGGAGGTGCTATAACGGTTTCGGGTGACAAGAAGGGTACCTTTATTCCCGATATATCTAGGTATCCCTTCGCGTAATCTATTTTTGAAGAATTTTGTTCAAAGAAATCATTGCCTAATATGCCGGCCTGTGATATGGGAAAGTCACTCGATACGATGTGAAAAATTACTTCCTTTCCAAAAACTGATAGAGTTATTTTCCCGAGAGTGTAGACAGGATATTCGTTTATGCCGTTTAGTTTTAAAATATTATTATAATCAATGGTTCTGCCTTTAGGTATAAAAGTTTCCTTAATTATATTTGGCCCTGAGCCGGTGTCTAGCATAAGAGTTACGACCGGAATGGATTTGCAAAGATTTACTTCGACAGTAGGCACACGACCGTGTTTACTAAGAGTCACCGTTACAGGTCGTACTTCCAGTTTTTTGCCTATTGTCCCTTTTGTGACGTCGACGGGTGTGGGATCCGTTCGGGCCCCTGTTGCACACCCGCCTTCGAGGGACCGTCGGAGTTTCCCTGGTGAGGGGCCTTTCTCCGGTTATTACTCGCAATGCGCAATTGGCATTCTTCGAGGAGATGACCCGTCTCCTTGCAATAACGACAGAACACGTCGTTTTTTGAATTATTCTGTTGATTCAATTTTGAACGGCAATCTCTAGCAATGTGCCCCGGATTGTTACAAATGTGGCAAATGATTTTTTTATTATCGGAATTACGTTCGGAGTTTTGCCTTTGCCAACAATTGACAGCGAGGTGACCGGATTTGTCACACCATTGGCAAACAATTGAATTTTTATTCGGTGAGAAATTAACATTATTATTATTTCGACACATTTTGGCATTATGCCCTGGTTTTGAGCATAACTGACAAGAAATTATATTGGATTGTAGTGCGTTCACGGGTCGCGCAGGGCGGGGATCGCGCAACCGACATTTATCGGCACCGTGTCCGCGTTTTTTACAAATCTGACAAATTAAGATTTCAGTTCCTAAGTCATATTTTAAATTATGGCATTCGGTGGCGATATGTCCTTCCTTATGACATATCTGACAACTTGCTCTAGAATTATTTATGAGATCTTTCGAAGGGCTCGGGCCCGGCCATACACTCCGTCCTTGTCGTAAATCTGTCATCTGTTGCAGCTCTCTTTCTATTCTTAGAGCGTCGGCTACCGTATCTTGTACGCTTAAATTTCTCGTTATTCTGTGTTCGATTTCTGGTTTCAGTCCTCGAATGAAGCATTTACACATGTCCTTCTCTAAGGACCCTTTAATATTTTGGTCAGAGAGGCCGGTTCCCGAGGTTTTGTGTGCTTCTAATATTTGTTTTCCTAGAATTTTTACTCGGTTCGCGTAGGTAACAACATCTTCTTCGTTTTTCTGATAAACGCAACCTAATTCTCCTTGTAGTTGATATACGTTTTTCGCGGGTCCATAAATTTGTTTTAAAAAATTAATTAATTGACTCACGGTATCGAAATTTTGATCTTGTATAGTACGACGCGCTTCACCGACTATTCGAGTTCTTATAATTTTTGTGAATTGCGATTCGGCTTCTGGAGGCAACATAGATTTTGCCTCTTCGCATCCTTCCGTAAAATATGTTATAGGAATATTCTGGCCATCGAAAAACGGTACTGCTTCGACCGCGTATTTTAGCGTAGCGAGTGGGTTGTGAGTCGCCATCGTGGCGTTAGACTTATCTCCGAGAGTAATATTACTAAATTCGCGTGCGGCCAGAATAGTAACGTCTCCGAAGTCGTCGGAACCGCTAGGTACAAAGGTTTCAGAATAATTTAAAATTCTCGACTCAGTGGATAGGAATTCTGTCGTTTCGGATTTAGATCCGGAGGGTTTGATAGGAGTAGAAGTTGATAATGTATCGTGTATACCTGATTTTATCTTACCCAAATTTTCTATCGCGGTCTTATAAAGATTTTCTACTTCTGATTTATCGCCAGAACTCCTCGTATTCATTCCTGCTTCCCAAGATTGCACTTTTTCATCCCGGACGAGCCCCCAATTTTTCAAGTTCTGTTACGTCCAAACTCCGCGCGCATGCGGAGTTGAGGGGGTGAACGTAACGAGGAACCGAATTGTTAGACCGATTTGGTCGCGTCCGGGCTCCGGACCGCAAGGGAGCCGTGGGGGAGGACCGACGCAAATCGGGAGGCGCTTCGCTTCGTCCTGAGGCTCCTAACGAGCCGGGAGTCGAACGGAGGACGAAGCGGAATCCTCTGCTCGTGCTCCGCTAAACGGACACACGAGTCGGACGTACTTCGAGAAAGGGCCCAAACTGGGTCAGTGTCCCGAGAGGGGCGCACTTTAACGCCAGCTGTGCCAGTACGGCCGTATGCCTTGGCTTTCGGTCATGGAACTTAATCCGAGTGACCGGGGAGAAGG
>NW_017305061.1:56300-58164 GCF_001594115.1 Trachymyrmex septentrionalis
TTTATGAAAGAAAAGAGTCGCGTGAGTCCGCCGGACGTAACAGTACATAGGATGATTGACAATTAACTAAAGAATGAGCTCTAAAAAAAATCGATTGGACAAATACATTTTTCTCAATCGTATACACAAAATTGAAGAAAATGCAAAAAATGATTTCGAGAAAAACGCATTTAAAGTTTTGATGTATATATACCCTGTATATATAACTTATACAAGCGTCGAATTTATACCGAAAGACTTCAAATTTCGCTCTAAAATTTTAGGGACATATTCTTAAAGAGTTGTACTATCAATTTATGAAAAAAAATCAAATTTTTTTACCCTCTAATAGGAGACTCTCTTGATTAATTTGTTTTAAAAAAATTGATAATAAAATTGAAAACGGCGAATAGTAATAAAAAAATGTGTTTAATAACCTTTTTTATTAAAAAATTTGTTGCACATTAAAGAATCACAATTATTTTGGAAACCTCACGTGCAATGGTAAAATTTAACTCGTAGCATCGTTTATGGCATTCAGAAACCTTGTCTGGTTCAAATTAATTAAAGAAAAATTTTTTGTAACCTAATGTTATTAATTAAGAAAATAATCAAAAAAATAATCAACTATAATAAATAATGAAAAAATATCTGATATTGAGTAATGGAATTATTGAAAAATTTTTTAGTCTGATTACCGATTACTCAAATAATTAAAATTATTTACATTTTGATTATTGATTAATCAAGTAACAAAAAAATTTTATATTCTAATTACTGATTAATGAAGTAATTAAAAAATTATATTTTTAATTACTTGATTAATCGATTAATTAAATATTTTTTCTTTTGATTACTGATTAATCAAGTAATTAAGTATTTTTTCCTTTTGATTACTGCTTAATCAATTAAATGGAAAATTTTTGAATTTGATTAATAATTATCTTAGTAATCGTTAATTAAAACTAAAAATTATTATAATGCAAATTTTTGATTGAGAGACGTTGGATAACCAAAATAAAATTATGGTCATCGATAATGATTATTCGTAACCTAAACAATTTCCAACATCAGTAATAATTATTCGCAAAAATAATAATTATTTATAATAGTTATTTGTAACCAAAAACAATTTCCGTCATTAATAATGATTATTCGTTAGCAAAACATTTTCCGACATCAGTAATAGTTATTCGTAATTAAAAATAATTTTTAATTATTTATAATGCTTATTTGTAGCCAGAATCGTTTTAAGAGAAATATAATTATTATGCTGCAACTTTTTTTATTTTGTTTATAAGTTATGGTGTCTGATTACCACTCTAGCAGCTGAATTCTGTAACTCGTTAATCAATTTTTATGTGCTCATAACAATAGTTGTGCACATATTTTAAATAATAAAAAAGCTGCGTAACTGTTGTTATGAAGACATAACGATTACGTAACGAGTTATAGAATACAGAAGCAAAAATCATAGATTCGAATTTTATCGATACCGTATATGTATTTTCAAAAATTGTAAGATATGCGACGCATAATGTTGTAATTAATAAATTGTATTTAAAATCATAAATTAATTCTACATATAAATAATAGAAAAGCTCTGACAGCACAGAAGGATTTTTATATTGCACGGACATAACATTGAAACAGTGAAACTATCGCAGTTACATTGCGTAATATTTCTGAGAAGTTTTTGCAAAGTAAAAATGTCCGCTCCAGTCTGCAAGAAATGTTTCTGAAACATTACGGAAATATTTGTAAAATCTTTTGGTGATGTTGATACAATGTCTTCTTTAGTTTGATCTGCAACATTGCAGAAATGTAAAAGAAATGTGTATACATTCTGTCAAAAAAGTACCGGGAATTGATCATTTAAAAAGCC
>NW_017305061.1:58264-63082 GCF_001594115.1 Trachymyrmex septentrionalis
GATAGAGCTAGGCAAAATACACCATACAAATACAGAGTGGGCCAAAAGTCCCGCTACCATTGCAAAATTGCACGTCTACACAACACAACGGTTAAAGCTAAACTGAGCTATACGTCACATAAAAAAATCAAAATGGTAGCGGGACTTTTGCCCCACCCTATACTTAATATGCAAAATACTGTCAATTTTAATTTGTATGTGAGTTACAAAGTACAACATTTTTTCAACCTTTCAATTTGAAATACAAATCATTTAAAATCGAAAGACTGAAAGTAATTTGTACTTTATAATTCAAGTACTAATTAATATAATTGACAATATTATGAATTTTGTATTTTAAATACTTTAATAATATATTTTAATGATATATTTTCTCTCTATGCGCGCGAGAAAAAACATTGTTAAAAAGGTAAATATTTTATTAAATCGCAATATTTTTATTTTTATGTTATTAAGTCACAATAGAATTATTTGTATAATATATTGGGAGTGTGCATTAATTTTATTTTTTGATAAAAATACGGCTTTATTGTGAAAAAATGATTACAAATTGAGCATTCAAAATATTGTCCATCGCTAGCCACTACTTTTTCCTATCTTTCTGGTAATAGATGGATTCCACGTCGAAAGAACAACATATCTTTTGAGGCTATCCACGAATCGACCTATTTTTTGGTATCTTCATAAGAATGAAAGCGCTACTCAGAGAGGCCATGAGTCATCGATCAAAATAGATGGTAATCGGAAAGAGCAATATGGAGAATATAGCGGGTGTGATAGGACATCCAGTTAAGCGCTTTTAACGTTTCCTTGACCGGTTTCGCAACATGTGGCTAAGCATTGTCGTGCTGGAAAATCACTTTATCGTGTCTTTTTGCATAATCTGGTCGTTTTTGCTTCAATGCTTGGCTCAATTGCATCAATTGTTGTTGGTAGCGTTTCCCAGTGATGGTTTCGTTGGATAGAGCAGCTCATAATACACTACACCCAGCTGATCTCATCAAATACAGAGCATGAGTTTGGCACCATGAATACTTGGCTTTGCCGTCGATGTTGATAGTTTGCCTGACCTGTACCATGATTTTTTGCGCTTCGGCTTATCATAGAGTATCCATTTTTCATCACTCGTCACGATACGATACAAAAAACTTTTTTTTCTTTGTCTTTGAAGCAACAATTCACAGGCCATTTTGCGCCTTTTGACGTCCTTTGGCTTCAACTCGTATGGTACCCAATTTCCTTGCTTTTGAATCATTTCAATGGCCACTTTTAAACGTCTGGAAATCGTTGCTCGATCAATATTTAAAAATTCTGCAAGTTCTTCTTGCGTTTGACTTAGGTCTTGATTGAGTAAAACTTCAATTTCTTCATCTTCAAACTTTTTTGGCTGGCCTGGACATTCCTTGTCTTCCGTGTCAAAATCACCTTTTTTATAGCATCGAAACCAGTATTCACATGTTGAAATAGATGGAGTATAATCACCATAAGCTTCCAACAGCATTCGTTGACTTTCAGCAGCACTTTTTTTCAAATGGAAGCAAAAAAGCAAAGTATCCCGCAAATTGCGTTTTGTTGGACAATTGCACAAAATTCGACATATTTAATGCTCAAAAAAAATTATATTATACAATATTGTTTACACTTCGGCAAAATGACACATACTGAAAACTAAAGCCACATGATGATGCTTTGGACATAAAGGTAGCAACAATATGACCCAATGCGATAGTACTAATTACCCCATCTCTTGAAAATCCTTTAAAATTAATGCACCCAATATTAATGAATCATCCACGCGCGCACGCGTGGTAATAATTATCTTTGAAAGATTACTTTGTTTCAAAACGGAGAAATAAAAAGTGAAGACAAGTCTTTGTAGCTCATTACATTCGTTTTACCTTTATTGGTATATTATATATATATATATATACATATTATATTAAAGTTCTATATATTGTATTAAATTAATAAAATATATTGAATTAATATATTATATATTAAATTAATAAAATATAATATTAAAAAATGTAATCATGAAAATAAAATTTTTTGAAATGTTTTCCTCTTTCTTCTTTCTGTCTCTATAAGCATCTATTTACTAAAAGATTAATATTTTTATCTATGTTGTGTGCGTGTGCGTGTGCGTGTGTGTATGCGTGCGTGCGTGTGAGAGAGAGAGCATAATCAATTGATCCGATAATGTTATATCTGCATTTATTAATTGGGGGTTTTGGAAATCTGTCAGAAACTTTGCATTTGCAACATTAAAACTACGAGTATACATTACAGGAACATTTTAGACGTACAGTTCAATCAAGGTAATTGCAGAAGTATTGCAATTATAATATTTCAGAAAAGATAGTCTCAGAAATATTACAAATGTGATAATACACAAATGAGACATTGGAAGGTTCCTATAACGCAACTGAAACTTTCCGTGCTATAAGAAATAGCGTGTGTCAAAAATTAAAAAAAATTTCTTTTCTTATATCTGAATTTATTTCCTATATATAATTTATATATAAAGTTTTTATAGGGGCATATACATCTACCATATCAAAATTGTACTATACACGTGCTCCTATAGCGCGAGATTATTTTATTTTTAAATTCCATGTTCAATGGCATCTCAAAAACATATTGCATATAAAATTAATATAATCTAATTTTTCAGGTAGGCTGTAATATTATATAATTATGCTAGGTCAAAAAAACTTCGCATATCTATGTAATTTCACACAAATATTTTTTTTCACTGTTTTTTTTTACTTTTCAATAGATCCAATTTACAATTAGATCCAAAATAACAACTTTCAAATGACGCTAGGATATAAGTAACTAGTGACATAAGTAAACATTTGATCAACATCCAATAATCTATAAAATATTCAGTTTCAGCTGATTGAAATTACTTTTTTCATATGATTAGTGCTCTTCTGTCTCTCCTCCCTAACTAAAATCCTGAGTAGGTCCTGAGCACTAATGTTGACATATGTGTACGTTAATCGTTTACGTTGCCGCAGTTTAAAAAATAATTTAATTAATTAAAGAAGCACCTGTTAGGATCTTAAAAAGATACATTAAACTTACAGATATTTTATGCTACGTAGAATACAGCAATGGCAAAATCAGCCGTACCTTATGCGATCTAAACAAAACATTAGCATACGACAGGAATTCACGAACTGCGCACCATATGGCGGAAGATTTCCGTGCAGGAAACTCGCTAGGGTCCGCGAAATTATCCGCAGATACCCGGGATTTCGCTTGCATAAGCGACGTAGCAAAAACTCAGAATTCGTGAGAAGGATGGCTTGCGTGGGGGAATTATAGCGACAGATTTGCAAGGGTGGTATACAAGTGTACAGGAGCGGATTGATTTTTCGAAGCTTGAAGTTATTAATCTTTGATATCTCTAATAAGCTGAAGAAAATAAACCTTTCACTCTTTCTTGAATAGTATGTAACACGAAGATGATTCGTATTGACTGATTCGTATTTCTGAAAATTTGAAGAAAAGTTCAATAATCAGAGACGAATGATGTGTGAGTTTTCAAAATTAAAAAATAATATTTCTCTAAAGTATTCAATAGAAACCAGTTAATTAAATAAAGAAATCTTAAAGAAAACTTATTTATCCCACATTTTATACAACAAATAACTTTAAGAAAATTGCTAAACGGTTCCTTATATGAAATATTCTCCGAAATACTCTTTTGTTAATTTTAGGACCCCTAAGTTTGGCCTTAAAAGTTTAAATTTCAGCAGTTTTCACATAAATCCATCCCTGTAACTATGCTGTAACTATGGAATATGACACGAGAGAAAGGGATACGTAACAGCAAAGAGGGTGGTAGAGAAGGGTGGAGTAGCGAGAAAAGAGAGGAGAAGCGGGTAGTAAGACTCTTGCAAAACATACGCGGCTGAATCTGACATATCCTCTAGCAGTCTGTTGGGTTTTCCAGGATGGCGAGGGGGCGTACAAATCTAGACGGTTACTTACTGACACACACAGCATTTTGCTATCCGTACCGAACTTTCTCTCGCTTGTACTTGTACGCGTCTGCGATCTCCTCGCCAATTCTCTTCCTCCAGCTCACTATCTCTCATCTCCACCCTCTCGACGGTATTGTATTAAAGCTGCGGCTCGTGTTGTGGCTTGACAAAAGCAGACGTACGACCTACCTCGGCGCGCACTCAGTCTCCTCTTCCATCCTTCCTACCGTCCCTCATCCACCTCCGCGACCCTGCACGCGCAGCACCCCGTAATGCTGTAAAGTCCAGAACATGCTATTATTCACGGAGTAATTTAAAGCACAAATGACAGATATCCTAAACGTCCTTCTAGTTCATTCAATTGACCACTTTGATCCAATCAGGTTTTGCTACTGTCATCTTGATATGCGGAACAAGCGGATTAATACACACACATGGCTCGCGGAAAATACGTACCATATAAATAAGAGTTAGTTTGTTATCGTTATGTGATCGACATTAATTATTAATACGCAAATAATTCTTGATATATTAATATGGTTGATTTAAGTATTTCGCGAATCGTTGTAAGCATATTATCACATTATAAGTAATATACAGTGTTTAGTATGTTTTAATAAAGCGCTCATATGTAGATAGAACAGACTAAACTGAATCGAAAAGTCCTTTACTATTTTGCAATAGTTAACAAGATATTAATTACTTTAAATTTATTCTAATTTAAAAAATTTTGAAAAATTTAAAAGAATTAAAAAATATATATAATTAAAAAATAAAATAAAGAAATATAATTTTAAAAATTCAGACACAAAAACTAATAAAA
>NW_017305061.1:63119-73918 GCF_001594115.1 Trachymyrmex septentrionalis
AAATAAAACAAGCAAAAATAAAAATTAAAAATTAGATATTAAATAAAAACATTTTAAAGGCAAAAAAATTTTTTTAATTAAAAACTTAAAAAAGATTCAAATAATATTAATTATGGAAAAATTGTCGATATCCACATATTACTTCGTTTTTACAATGAAATTAAAAATTTGTTGAAAACTGCGAAATTTATTTCATGTGACCAAATTATTTAGTCTAATACATGCAAATAAACATGTGTAATATATAACAAAATAATTTGTTACTATTATAAACAAATCACTATTTAAATCAATAAAATTAAGAATTCAGTGAAAACATACAGATATTATAACACAATATTTTTTTGATATGCAAATTTGTTCGAGTTGAATATAAATAAATTTTTTTGTCTCAGATAAATGTTGATTCCAAGCAATAAAATCATTTTGCATTCAAACAAAAACTTACTTAAAACAGCAACATAATAAATAGTTTGATAAATACAAATTCAATTTTATTTATTATATAAAATACAGTTAATATTTATATTCACAAAATTATAAAAAATACAATTAAAATTTTGTTTCTGAAACTAAATATATGAAGTCTGCACTAAAAGATAAAATCGAGGTAACAAAGTATATATTGACCAAAAAAATTAACGCAACACCTGTTTCACTCTGCAAAAATAAGCAAATTATAAGATAAAATAATTTTGTCAAAAATCGAGATGTTTGGAAAAGCATTTTGCAGCTTGAAATCTTTATTCTTCAGATCGCTACTTTAAAAAATGGTATCATAGGGAATTTATGAAATTACATAAACATAAATGAAGACATATAACAGATTTCAAAATTTTTTACAAACTTTGTGGAGTTCCAGGGAGTGGACTAAAAATTGTACAGAAATGAGATTTACATTATTCGAAAGAGCAAATTTTTACCTTTAATTTGTTTTTTTACAAAACTCCGTACGATTTTTTTTCATCGAGTTATTCAACGTTAAAGCAAAAATGACCCTTTTGCTTTAACGTTGAATAACTCGATGAAAAAAAATCGTAAATAGAACTAAATTCAAATTTCACGTATCTCTTCGAAGAATGATCGCGAAGCGATGTATGAAAAAACATTTTAAACCCATAACTTCTTTAACTGTAAATAAAGTTTAACATTTTCTCTTTAAAATGATTTTTTTATCATTATACTACAATTTTTTTCACTGAGTGATTTGAAGTGAGTGCATTATGTAGTTTTTCTCTGAAAATTTCTAAAAATTTTGTCGCCGGTATTAGCATTACTCCAGGTGTACCATGGAGAGGTTACACGGTCGGACTTACACTCTTGTGCGTGCGTGCGTGCGTGCGTGCGTGCGTGCGTGTGTTGGGGAACGTGTGTAGGTGACATTTACACTTCATAATCTGGTACTCCCACCTTTTTTTCGAATGACTTCTTGCAAACGCTCAAGCATATTGATGCAAGATGTAATTGCGGCTTGAGGTATTTTCCACCATATTCGATGCAATGCTGCTTCTAGTTCTTGGAGATTGATTGACGGTCTTTCCAAATTGCGTACCCTTCTTCCCATCATGTCCCATACATGTTCTATGGGATTTAAATCCGCACTCATTGGATGTGATAGCATCTCGATGTTGTTTTCTTTGAGGAAGTTAAGAACTATCCTAGCGATATGTGGTCGAACATTGCCCTACATTAGAATGAAATTGCGTCCCATTTGACGACGCATCGGAATGACATGAAAACGCAAAATTTCCTCCACATAGCGTATAGCTGTGTTCCAGGAAATGGTAAGGTGACGAGCGTCTATGTGTTGATATTCCACCCCATAATGGAACCACCACCAAACGCTTGTACAGGCTCGATACAATTTTGTTCATAACGACACTAAACACAGATTTTTGCATCAGAACTAAAGAGGCAAAACCGTGATTCATTAGTGAATAATACGTTGTTCCACTGTCTCGCAATCCAATTTTTTTTTTATGAATGTGAACATATTCTAAACATGTTGATGAGCCATAGATAACATTAACGCTCGAGCACGCGATCTCAAGCCTCTTTCACGTAAACGCCTCCTGATCGTTTGAATAAATTGTTCGTCGAAGAATTTCGCTTACAATTTGTCGCGCAATCATTGTTGAATTTCACATTGCCACATTGACAATGTTGCGATCTTGACGAGTTGTTACTCGTCTTCGATCTTAACCGCTTTTTTAATAAAATCTTCCTGTTTGTTGGTAACGAGCGTAAACTCGATGGAGAACCGATTAACACCCACTTTCCTTGCAATATGACTTTGGCTCAATTCTTCTTCCAGAAGAAGAATATAAATTTGAGCACACTGAATTTTATTCAATCAAGGCATTATTACGATTCTGTTTTTTTGAACGGTAACTTCAGTTAATTTAAACCAAAGTAAGTTTAAACTGAAGTAAGTACTATACCGCAAGTGCCGTTCGAACGAATCTAACTTTAATTTGCTTTTTTACGAAGCTTTTTTTTTATCGAGTTATTCAACGTTGAAGCAAAAGGTCATTTTTTATTATTCATATATTTAACGAACAGTTTAGTTGTTTGATGCATATGCACATTTTGTCATTTTGATAGAAAATTTTCATAGAATAAACCAATATTTATTTTATTAATAGAAATATTTTGTTAAAGAAATTCTGCATTAAGTTGAAACAACTGAATTTTCATTCGATAAATAAAACACATAAAACGCGCACAAAAACGTAAAATGAAAGTAACTAAATACCTGGTCAATATAGATAATTATCTTAAACAAATGAAATATACAATCGGCATGTCTATTAATAGAATAGTTTCACTTTTTGTAATTCTACAAAATAACGGGAACTAAATAATTTGTTGACGGCAATTCAGCGATTAAATAAAAAAAATTTGTTTAGTTTTTTAATGTAATTCTTATATATTTTTATTATTATATAGATTTATATAGATTTATGTGCAATTGATGTACTTCTACAATTTATTAATTATAATTATGCATAGGATATATTACATTTTTGAAAACGCATATGCGGTATCGACGGGATTCGTAAGAACCTCTGAGGTGATGATCTAACACGTTAACATGGAATTATAAACGCACGTTGTTTGGACAGTTTTACAATTGATTGTTATTCGTCCCGTCTGAAGCATTTATATCATTGATTCAAGCAGTCGCATTGACAATCCAATTCAATTCTTTAAATACTAATTGCAATAATTATTACATTAAGAAAAAATATGGTCAGTTTTAATAATTTTTTAGCTCAATACTATGATAATTAAATAATTATTAAATATAAAGATTCTTTTTTTGGTTCAAGAATATTTAGTCTTTATTTAATAATCATTTTTTTATTGAATAAATATTTATTTACTGTAAGTAAATGTTTAGTTGCAGAGAAATCGTTTTGTATGTACAATCAAAATTGATCGATATGTAACAAAAGCTTTAGTTTGTAAATAACAAAAACTTTGTTGTCCTAATCAAACAACTACGAAATTTATGCTAAAATATAGTAGCACAGCAGCATTGCAAAATGCTAAAAAGCAATTTTGTTCACGCTTTGTAAGCGCTGTATGCTACTTGGGAGTAGATTCAACCAAATATTTGGTTAGTATAACCAAACGTAATTTTATCCTTGCGAAAATTTAATATCATCAAACAGTGAACTTTCTTCTTTTTCCTCATGTAATAAGCTTTCGGCTTGTCTAATTTACGTCGCCCTTTCTTGTGATGTAGATGTCCAGCATTCTTTCCAGCGCTTTGGAAGTGGTCTTCGGTTTTTGGGCCTTCCGTTTTGCGCTAGACAGTCCTCCTCTATCCTTGACAAGTGCCCATTTCATGCTCTTCTCCTCGCTCGTATCCATCTCATTATGCTTGAGTTTCGCAATTTTCCCTGATCTCTCTACTCGGCACTTTATTCCTCAGTGTGAACCCGGCTATCTTCCTTAAACAGTGAACCTGTTTAGAAATAATACATTTTTGTAAGAATAAAATTGTTTGGTTATGTTAACCAAACACTTGGTTGAATCCATGATCTAAAAACATCTGTCTTTATATCATTGTTAAATCTATTTTAATAAAAATTTCGCTGTTACTATTGTTTTTTCAATGTTGCACATACAAACCTTTAGGTTATACGTAGAGCATATATATATATATATATATATATATGTGCATAGAAATTCGTCTAATATGCATATGTTCAATGTTATGTTCTGTTAATCAACATCTTCATATTGAATGTTTATTTCGCGGCCTTATACTACGGTTATGCAACTTATGTCATTTTGTGTGCGATAGGATAGGTTTAGGCTGTATCTAAACTTACATACTGCTTAAACATATGCATAAATAAAATTGTCCAATCGCATTTCTATTATAAAGATGCACTTAAAATACTATTAGATAATTTCCTTAATGCATACGTCCATGCACCTATGCTAGTGTTTGTTTGGATAGATCCTTACCCCGAGAAAAAAAATTTGTTAAATAAAAAAAAATTATTTGATTCAACAAAATGATGCAGTCAAATACATGCAAATACGAATAAATATCAATGTAATAACAACAAAGTATTTTGTTCAATTACTATGACAATTTTAAATTTGGTTTAACCAAATTGCGTTATTGCAGACAAAATGTTTATTTGATTTGAGAATATATTTAATTAAAACTTGAAATATGAAGCGCTTTACCGGTCCGAGTGTTAAGATGTTGAACTACTATATAATATGTGCGAGTGTCCTAAGCCTTTAGACTACCGAGACCGGAATGCAAGAGATCCGGATTCCCGGCCGAGGCAATATTTTTCGCAATAAGTTTATTACAGTTTTTTAAGATTTGGGAAATTTTGGGGGGATTATTTGTTTCAGATTGATTGTGTGAATCCGATAATTTCATCGGCTCGCAATTTATTTCTGAAAATTAATTCAATTTAAATGAATGTATATTATATAGTAGTTCAACATCTTAACACTCGGACCGGTAAGGCGCTTCGTATTTCAAGTTTTAATATAATATAAACGGTCTCGTTTCCAATCATATTTAATTAAATAGTAACTTATCTTGATAATGATCCATTAAATAGTTAATTGAGACAACAAAAGGATGTGTGCGTCAAATAAAAAATTTAATAGAACAACCAAATTTATATTTAAAATAAACACATATCATTAACGCTCAACTTCTTTACAGTTGAAACTTGTACATTAATATTATCGTGAAATTCATGTACGTTTTATTTAACTAAACATAATAATCGTAGTGACAAAATAGAACTTTATATTTATTTGATGTAACACAATATTCTTTTAATGAAGTAAAATATTTTGATTATCTCGTAATAATTTAAGTTGAATAAACTATCTTTCTTGCTCGTTTGTAAGTATTTACGAAGTACATTGAGTGTGAAAACGCCTTAGTTTGACAAAATATTTGTTTCTCTTGAAAATCATTATAATTAATGTAACATAAAAAGTCTTGTCAAAAAGTAACAAATTTATTTGATTAAACCGTTATACTTTAACAGAAAAAATAATTCTTTTTATTATTGTCACTTCTATTTTTCCAGTTTAATTTATTATTTATTGATTCTGCATAACCTATCTTCTAATCTTATTAACTACAATTAATTATCTTGCTGCAATCTGAGTGTTGCATGTTTTACTTTTACTACTAATTTAGTAACGATTTTCAAATTATTTATTAATAATTTGGAATTAATTATTTATTAATAAATGGTAATAAATAATTTGATAATTATTATCAAATAAGTTAAAAATATCTTTTTCACATAATAATTACCAAATATTTAATTAATATTATCGAATGATTTGGTTTTACTTACTAAATCATTTAGCTAAACCAATTAAATGAGATTTTAGCTTTCTAAATATTTAGTAATTATTATCAAATGGTTAGTTACTATTATTATGTTTATATATATATATATATATATATAGTTTTATTTATTAAATATTGCACTAATATGCTCAACAAAATGCATTTGGTAGGTATTACCAGACTTATCTCTCAGTGATCAAATAAAATATAATCAAGTAGAATGATAAAAAAAAAAAATATTTAGTTAATGAAAATTAATATTTTTCTTATTGTTAGAGTAAGCTGTTTACATACGATATCCAAATATTTTGTTTGAATAACCTTATATTATTTTTTATTGTGAATACATATTTTGTTATATATATAATAAATGAAATTATTGATTAAAAGTTGACAAGTACGCAACATGTAGTTTGATCTTGTTAATTCTCAGAAAAAGAAAGTGAAATATGACCAAAATCAATTTCAATAGTAATAATTTACTTTAAATGTATATTTATTATTACAAGTTATAAAAATTATTTGTTTCGCGGGTTTCCTCCTTGTCCACATCCATTCTTGGAATGCCAACGTTTCGTGAATCTTGCAGTCCACTTTATCAGGCTGCACAAGTATCAGGTTGCTCCTCGCTCTGATGAAGTGGACTGTAAGATTCACGAAACGTTGGCGTTCCAAGAATGGATCTGGACATGGAAACCCGCGAAACGCATAATCTTTACATAGAAAGCACCCTTGGAAGCCTCAAGAATATTATTACATTATATATTTGTTATTAAAAATATTACTGAAGAGTGTAATAAAAGGATCGATTAATTCAAATGTCTCATTGTTGTTATTACTATGAAATGTACTCCCTATTATATAACAAAACATATGTGCACGTAAAAATAATAAAATCATTCAAGTCAAATAAGATATATATTTAATGCAACAATGTTTTATTCAATTAAAGTTAACCGTGGTCTACTTAACAAATTGTTTAATGTTGGTTAACGAAATTAATTCAATTTTATTTAGTTGACAGAACTACTATCATTTGGAAGTCTTTAAGAAAATCAGTTAACAGCATCGTTATATTTATTTAAATAGCCTCACGAGGTCAACTGCGTGTATATCAGACATATAAATATTTTATTGTTTTGAATGCGGTTTGTTTGAATAAAACTGTCTTTATTGAGATAATGTTTTCATAAATTATAAAGGATGTTCCAATCGCCAAATATTTCATAGGCAGGTAGAACTAAACTAAGAAACAGAAATCCTCTATCATTTTGTAATTTTCGCAATAGTTAACAAGATATTAATTATTAAAAATTGCCGAAAATTGGTGTTCAATAATTTTTTACTCAAAAACTTTCCAGAATAACTGTAAAAAAATTGTTTATTTTCTTTTCATAAAATTTTAAGAATTTTTTCAAAATTTTTTAATACCGTATTTTTTCATATTTGTCAAAATAAGAAAATGTAGTACTAAAAAGTTGATGAAAAATTCTGAAAAAATTCTTAGAGTTTTATAAAAAGAAAATAAATAATTTTTTTCTCTACCAATTTTTCTGTAAAGTTGATAGTATTTGAATAAAAAATTATTGAAAACCAATTTTCGGCAATTTTTATTAATTAATATCTTTTTATTACAATTAATAAATCAAATTTTATTATTTAAACAATATAAAATGATAGATATAGAATTGTACAAATATGTTATAATATATGTATAAATATTGTTATAATATAATTAAGTTTATTAGGATTTAGTTTAGAGGATGATGCAATACTCGCTCTAAAGTAATACATCCACCTCGGCCGAGCGATCTCCGAAGACTGACAGAGATTATAAAATTTGTACTATTTATTATATTGAAGTAATTTATTTTAGTTCTACATTTTCGTGTACTTACTTTATATTATTCGAAACTCAGTAAACGTATATTTAATAAAAAATAAAGAGGTATCCAGAACGCCGAAAACGTACAAGTTGGTCACATGTGAGTCCCAAATACCCTCTTTGAACTTTTGTGCATTTTTACATCAAGACTATCACAAAAAAAATATCCTTGCAGGCTTATCATATCTATGGACAGTTAAAATTTTTTTCAGCCTCAATCCGGGTGTTCAAATTACAATATACCCGTATATGTATGGCCATATTTAACGAAGTGAAACATGTCGTTTCTTATAGATTTTTTTTACGCCATTTAAATATGACCTTAGTTTTCGTTTAGCATAAAAATTCCCCGAAACTAAAATTAAATATAATATAATAATACTGTATTTACATCGTCGATGCTTATAATATTCAAATAAAAAACAGTGGTATACAAAATTTTATATAGCAATCAAATAAAATAAAATTATTTTATGTCTCGCAATTGAATAAAATGAATATATAAGAAAAATAATTGCGTTATGTAATCAAAAACGATATTCTTTAATAGTATTCATTAGTGCTAAAAAGTAGTCCAATAACTTTTCCGTAGAAACTTGTTCTAATGCTGCTATTATTGCTCCAGCAAAAGGATTCTTTCTTTGCTCTGTCTCGGTTGCTATTAAGGAATTAAAAACTGCCTTTGCAGCATCTTGAAAAACAGCAGAAGATTGCATCAATATAACTTCAATATTTTTTTTTTCTTCGAGGAATGAAAAGTATCAGAGAGAGGAGTTACTTTTTTTTTATTAAATGACTCAGAGACATTTATCCTGAATGGCAAAACTCTTATCTTTGATTATGTTTGTCACATCATCATTAGAACTTTCTCATACATTCAACATTAACTCATTATTCACCCCAGACATGACATACATAAAATATTCCAATATTACATACAGACATGTATTGATGATACAATGCTAAATTATATTTTATATTATGTACGTATATATATTGTAATCGTGCTCGCAAGCAACGGCACAACTTCATCGCGTATTCTGTGATTTTTCTACACTCAGCGAAATTTTTATGCCAGATAATTGCAAGACAACTGGACAAATATTCACAATTATTTGAGCTTTTCAATACAAGTTGGGCACCAGGCACGAGAAAGCGAGCCCTTCTTTCGATGATTCTTAATCTACACAAAATTAGTAGCTCTCAATTAATTCGCGACGGCAACAAGGGTGGTTCATCGGAAGTGGGGAAATTGTCGGAGTGCGAGAGAAATAGGCTATAAGAATTACACACAGATTAATTGTAAAAAAAGTAACAAGTATATTTAATGAACCGTTTCACAATCAATTTCTACAGCTTCGCTCTGTGAGCCGGAGTTAACAAGATCTAGTTTCACGGATTCAAATGATGACTTATTTCTAAAGCCGGGTCGACAATCGTATTTCACACAGTCGGAATCTTACTTTTTTGAGCGGTCATCTTGAAAGGTGGCTAACGTACGACAGCTAGATGTTTACGAAATACATCAACAACATATAAAAATTTGTATGTTGAGCGAAAACGCGCTCAACATACAAACCCGCGAGGGTAGCTTCAAATCCGAGGGGTATCCGGGCACCCAGTGCAATTTACAATAATTGGTTCGACACAACACTACAAATATGATACGAAATGAAGAATATACAGTGACTCGACCGTGGGGAGAGAAGCGAGCGCAAATAGACAGCAAATATTTCTTTTAAGAAAAAGACGCAGGTGAATAGCACGTAGCTCGTGATTCTGCGGATTTAGATGGCAGCCAATAAGCTGGTCACTTGCAGTCACGCGAGTTTTTACGCGCGATCCAGCTGACGCTACAAATCCTATGATTGACGGCTTTACAGCGGCGATACCCTCTAACCCTCCGGTTCGATGATCCTCGGCAATGACGTCCACGATAGCTCTTAATTTCAGCTGGAATACTTCAGGTCTCTTCGTCAACAGTGGAGACAGCTCGTGTCCTCTTACACAGCTGACTCAGCCACGGAACGAGTGAATGCCGGGAGCTTTCTGCGGGTTCACTCTAGCCGTTTGATCTCCCTCCTAATTAGAGGATCCCAATTGGAGAATCTCCATATCTTGCACCAATTGGCTCCTGTCAATCATGCGGCTCCGCGTAACTGATAGTTCCTCACGGGCCGCAAATCCTTGCGTCTTAGGGCGCACAATATGAATTGTCGCAACTCCTGCGTCGCTGATGGCCTCTAAATTATTCCGGCTGAAATGTCCTGTCGACTTCTCTACCGGCTCCGCGTCATATGCTCCTGACTTACGTCTGTAACGTTCCTCTGGCGACCGGGAGTTTTCGCCTACCATCGCTCCATCCTACAATTGGCGCGCGATATAATGTAGTACAGGGCAGCAGCATATAATACAAAAATATGAAATTTTGACCTGAGTGTGAGGCTCCCGGATAAGGCTTTCCGATTCAGCTTCGCCTCTTCGTTTTTCTCGCCGTGGTGTTCATACTTTTTCCAATGGTAGGTGAGACGGCAAGAAATCACAAAATAAAATGATAGCCACCGAGCACGGTAGGTTGATTCTAAATCTAGATACTAATTAACAAGGAATTTAGCGCTTAATAGAAGAGTACGCAAAACAAATAAGTAAATGAATAGCGTACGTTTGCAGATGCGCTTGCACGCATGTTCGCGTGCGCGCTTGCCCTCCGAGACGGAAGGACGCGAGATTCCTCCGCCGATGATCCTCGACAGCAATGGACAAAAATTGCACGTCACAATATACATATATATATATATATTATATAATAACCTTTATATATATGTGTATCCATATATATATATACAGGGTGTCAATTATGTACCGGGACGGTCAAATATTTCGACAACTTCCAACATTAAAAAAAAACGCTGAAACACGTGAAACGATTTTTCAAAAAATCTACTTTCTGCGGGGGGTGGCGCCCCCCCTCCAAAGGGACCGGGGGGGCGCGAGGGGGATCGAAAATCTTAAATGGCAACATAGGGCGAGTGGGGGCTCATTTAAAAGGTAATTTCG
>NW_017305061.1:75614-102925 GCF_001594115.1 Trachymyrmex septentrionalis
TATATATATATATTATAATACGTATAAAATATAATTGAAGTTCATATTTATTAATGTACCTTTTTACATGCAATGTTAGAATTAAATTTTATATATTGCAACCGCATTCATGAGCGTGGCGCAACTTTGTCGCGCGGTCGCAGTTAATTTTTTCGCTTATTGAATCAAGTTGCGTGTAACTTCAAAAGAAACGCAACAAAAAGATGTCTTCCCGCGGCCACTCCTAAGGGCAAAATCTCGAAATGATAGTTGGGCGCCAGGCACAAGTGAGTATACTACTCTTTCTCAAAATCATTCGATATATTCTTTATACGATATTCTAACGAGCTGCGAATACCGACGTATTCGTAACCAGTAGATCAGCCTCGAAAATGGCAGAGGGGGCGGTTCGTGGTCGAGAATAAAGGATTGTTTGGAGAAGCGAATAGCGACGGCAATAACTCATATCACAATTAGTAATAAAAAAAGAACAACAAATATATTTAATTAGTCTCCGACTTTCGTTTGTACTCGTTAACAAGACTACGGCGACAATATTCAATCAAAATTTTATTTATTTTAGCCTCTCACAGACCCCGATATGCTCTACGCGATGCGTATCAATTACACTAATTCTCGGCGGCACGAGCTCACGCCACGTAAAGATATTTCTCGCGAATCACGCGAACAATAATTCGACACCTCAATAGCTGAGATAGGAGACGGTTGCGATGTTATCGCAAACACGGTGCGACTCGCAAACTCGTACTCGTCTGCGGGGCTTCGAACCGCTCTACAGAAAGTCAGAAAAGAATAGAATATACAAACATTACGCGACAAAATTCCGATACGACAATGTAACTCAATACGCGACAAGAATTAACGATAGTGACTAGGCTGTGGCTGAGGCGGACGCGGAAAATTAACTCTCCCGAAAATCTTATAAGTGTGTGCGTGTGCGTGTGCGTGTGCGTGTGCGTGTGCGTGTGCGTGTGCGTGTGCGTGTGTGTGTGTGTGTGTGTGTGTGTGTGTGTGTTACGGGAGGCGACACGCTTGAATACAAATATCGCGAAAATTTAACGAACAACACTTCCGCGTGCATTTGATACTCTAAATCTGACATGACAATAACGCTCCTCCCGGACTCGGAAACTGGCGACCTTATAAAGGGTGTCCCAAAATTAACGCAAGATTTGAATTAAATAGAAAACACAGTTTTTAGTCTTTTGATTGTTATTTTTTTATTGAATCATAAAGTACATAGGATAGGGTTATTTGTGGAATAACACATCGGGCAAATGGCCTCCACGGCTTTGCATGCACATACGCACTCGTTTGTCGAAATTTTCCATGACCATTTTGCATAAATGTGGCTGAATTTCGTTGATGCAGCGTTGAATCTCCTCCTTTAATGCACGGGTGGTTGTGGGCTTGTTGACATAGACCTGTGATTTCAAATAACCCCATAAAAAGAAATCTAATGGTGTTAAATCACACGATCTAGGGGGCCATTTTGGCGATTAACAAAGCCATCAAGGTGAAAATGTGCTTCATCGCTTAGGATGATTTTGCTCGAAAAATCAGCATCCATTTGTTGATGATTCAATAATCCATTCAACGAACTCATTTTCATTAACCCTAAACTGTCAGCTGTTAAATTGTTTTTTTTTGGGTTGCCAACACTTTACTGCACAAATGGCGGCAAATTCAAATCTTGCGTTAATTTTGAGACACCCTTTACTTTATGGCGCTCGTCTCACCGCTCTGATTCCTCGCAAGGCACTCGCTCTCGGTCTCTTAGGCTCGTGAACTTCTGAGTCTTTCCGAAATGCGTCGTCGTTGCCAGCCACAGCACAAATGCCGAGTGCTGATCCTCCCGGGGGCACGCAGAGATCGCTATTTTTGTAAGGGGGCTTATTGTACCTAATTGGCGCGTGGCCCTGTGGCTCCGCGAATCGCGTGAGCCGTGTCACTTCCTCGTCTCGTGCTCTGGCGCGCGGAATTCCAGGGAATCGCAGGATCTTCTTCGGCCGTTTAGAAGACTTCCTAAGATTCCATGTCGGTTTCTTGTCGTTGGTGTCTCCGATTCTGATTCCTTAGGGGTCTCCGGATAACTCCATCATGGGGCTCTCGCCGATACTGAGGCGTAGAGTGGCCATCCCCAGCGGCGGTCCTTGCAATCGCTCTGCCATGCGTCTGGAATGTGGTGCGATAAGATATGTCTCGTACCAGAACGAAAAAAATGAAATGTGGAACGATATCACCAGCGTGCTACCCGGGTGGTAGGATGCTGGGCGTCCTGGCCAATTCGTCCTCAATTGCTCCTCCTTAACTTTATGTCCTGGCCGTCTTCTCTCTTCCTCTGTAGTTCGGTGAGCCGACGCAAGCTTTACAAGATCGCAAGGGAGTCACCAATTATCCTGTAACTCACGATACGATAATGCACAAAAAAAAAAACGATATCCGCTGCAGAAAATCTGCGAGACGCATAAACAAAACGCGACAGACACGAAATACACAAAATGACGCTACGAGAATGCGCAGATATGTCCGCCTTCTAAAAAACGTGGAAAGACTCAGGACGCTAGAGCTGCGCTATCGGGTCTTACGACTCTTGTGACGGACGGAAAACGTCACGTCACAATATACGAGTACGTAGGCTGTTAAAAAAGTTTCTACAAACAGTATGAAAAAAAACATGTAAAATTCAGTAAATGACTTTATTGTTTTTCGAAATATTCGTCTTTAAGATCGATACATTTTTACATACGCTCGAACAAATTTTCGAAGCATTTTTTCCACTCTAAGGCTGTAACCTCAGAAATCAGTGTACGAAATGTTTCAGCAGACTGCTTCAGGCGACTCAAATCGCTCACCACGCATCTTATTTTTAATGTTTGGGAACAAAAAGAAGTCATTAGGTAATAAATCAGATGAATACGGACAATGAGTCATCAATTCGACATTATTACTGGATAAAAAAATCAACGATTTAACGTGTGACAGCTGGCATTGTCATGATGAAGGATGATGCGACGATTTCGGTTTGTTCTACGCAATTCATTTATGACTTCTGGCAAACAAATTGTTGTATACCAATCAGTATTTACAGTCCTTCGATCCTATAAAGCTCTCTAAAGGTTGTCACATGTCCGGTATAACCGAAGAAACAAGCAATCATTTGCTTGACATTGCGTGAACGAACAACTTTTGTTGGTTTCGGTTCATTTAGAAATACCCAAATGGATTGTTGTTTACTTTCGGGCTCATACGAATAGATCTATGTTTCGTCCCCAGTAACGATGTTGTAGACCAAATTTGACCGACCTCGGTTGAATTTCTTGAACATTTCTTTGCTCCATTTAACACGTGCCTATTTTTGAGCTTCAGTCAAATTGTGTGGGATCCAACGACTGCAAAGTTTCCGTACACTCAAGTGATCATACAAAATCGTATGTATTGCTTTTATGTCAATGCCTAAGGATGCCTGAATCTCACGGTATGTTATATGTCGGTCTCGCTCAATCATTTCACGCACAGCATCAACATTAGTGACAATAACACATGTGGATGGACAACCATCACGGAATTCATCACTAAGAAAGGTACGTCCACGCTAGAATTCGGCAAACCAATTATAAACAGTCCTATTGGATGGTGCTTTATTTCCAAAAGCCAAATGAAGTCGATCGATGCATTGTTTCGGAGTTAAATTACATTTGTAATCGTAAAAAATCATCGCCCGAAAATTTTCACGCGAAATTTCCATTTCCTTACAAAATAACTTCTTTTAAAATACTATGCAAACAAAACTAGTTGGCTTGGGTACAAACTGTCAGTTGAATTATAGTTTAAAAACATCTAATTTTACGGATATGATAGTAGCAGAACGTTGGCGCTATTGGAAATACTAGAATGCAGAAACTTTTTTAGCAGTCTACGTATATGTATAAATGTATTGTTGCGCCCATGCAGTCAACTCGCACCCGTGCGACCAGCTTGCGAGGTCGCTTCCGTGGATGCGTACACGCACTCCCGAATAATCAAAATAAAATACACGATTGCAATTAGAAAAGGAACAAGGAACGTTTATTGATTTTGCAAAGAATACAAAATGCGATATATATTAGAACAGATGTAAGACACGTCCGAACACGGCGACGACTCACATCGTAATCTTCAGATCTTGTTTGACAGTCGAAGGGCAAGTTACCCCAGCAACGCGCTCACCTCACAGCATGGGTATCAACAAAGCACGGACATAACACTGCCCTCCTTGCAACCCAATCTTTTTTGTCAGAGATCTCCCAAGTTTTCCTTCCTTCTGAACAGGACTCCTCTTCAATTCCTCCCTAGAGGAAATTATTAAAATAATTCTTTGGACGGAATCCGCTCGGGCATCCCCTCATCTTCATGAAAGGAACTTTAGGATCCTCTTGCCTCTTCTCTTGAGGCATTATGTTCTTAGTTATTTGTTTTTTGGAAAGGGGGAGGGGGGAGAATTTAGCTTTGCCGCAGTCCCTTTGCCCCTAATCCCCGTCTCGGCATTTACCTCTGTCTTGCGGAAAAAAACTACGGCTCAAAAACCGCAGGCGAGGCGATCTTTTTAGAAAAAATCTGTGGTAATGTCTCTCTGTCCTAAACCGTTGCCAACAAACTCCTCTTCGAAGTCACCGTTTAATCTTCAAATCCTTCCTTCTTTCTTCGAAATTGCCGAATGGCTCACATCATGCATTACTTGAATTCTGTAACTGAAATCAATTATCGCGCAATTTAAACTGTACAATTAAACATAGACACACTTTATTATTCCTAAAAAAAAATACTACGGCTCCGATTTCTACATACACGATTACTACTTCTTATTTATCTACATACTACAACTTTTACTACGTTTTATTTTTCTGCCTATTTCATTTATTTTTTCTAAATGCCTTTCGAAGTAAGGCGCTAACTTGTCTGAGTGTACTATTTTATTTTTGCATTTGTTTGACCGAATATACTACACAACGTCGCTAAATTTCTTTACTACGCAATACGGGCCTTCCCAATTACTCTGCAACTTTGGAGTTCTTCCCTTACTTCTTCGAGAATTATACAGCCAGACTTTCTGTCCTTCCTTAAAATAGATTTGCCTATCCTTTTGATCGTACCAGGTCTTTGTTTGTAAAGATTTGATATTGATTCGCTTCCTTATACTTTCATGAATCTCTCCCAACTTCCTTTTTATTTTCCCCATATATTCTTCAAGAGAGTCAATCTCCTCAGCCTCAGAAGGGCTGCCACGTAATAAATCAATGGACAAGCGGAGATCTTGAGCAAAATACAGTTCTGCTGTAGTCATCCCAGTAGTTTCATGCTTGGAAGATTTGTACGCCAACAGATATTATATAACGGAATCCACCGATCCCAATCTTTTTTGGTTTTCCGAGACGAACTTTGTCAGGTTATAAAGAATAGTTCTACCTACTTGTGGCTCAGAATACAAAGCGGTTATCCTCATTTTTTTAATTCTTAACAGGCATGACAATTCACGGAAGATCTCGAGAATCTCGATTCGAAGTTCCTTCCTTGATTGCTATGGTACCTCTAGGAGAACTCCGGTGCCTGGAAGTAATTTAATTTAAGAAGGTTTCTACAATAACTCCATATCTTACATTTTTTAGCGGAAAAGCTTCTATCCACTTACAAGGAACACAACCAACAGTCCCTCTTCGATGAGCTTTTAATACATTGTTCTATGAAAAATAAAAGATACGTATTTTTTTTGTATCTGCTGAGTCGCACCGTAAAGGGGTGAAAACCTCTCTTGAAAAAAAATCAGTCTTTTTCTTTTGAAGCGAATATCTTTGAAACTATAAGAGATAGAAAACATTTTCCATAATAAAAATTAAATGACTTTAAGAGTATTTTAGAACTATAATAAAAAAAATTTGTTTAATTGTTTATTTATTGTACACCTCCATTCCCATACTTATTTTCAAAAATTTTTTAATTTTTATATGTCGAAAATGAAAGAGCATTTACGCTAAAAATAACGATGTGTATTAAAATCACGTTCCAAAAAATTATTTTTCAGATATAAACGAAATTGTCTCTACATACGCTCTCCGTATGTATTCGTCTCATACCGCATTGACTGCGCGAAATAGCAATGAAGGCAAATATCACAATTTACAGTGCAGTATCAGCAATGACTGTTGAAATAAATCTTTTAAATAATAATAATAATAATAATAATACAACGATAGTGACTCTGTTAAATTCCTAATGTTACGTCCGGCGAACTCGCACGACTCTTTTCTTTCGTAGAGATCTGGAATTCGTCGAAACACTAAAATTTTATCTTCTTTCCTTTTTTTTCTCTATTTTAAAAATTAAAACAAGGAATCCGGTATATCCTCGTGAATGTCACTCTGAGATAAAAATTAATAATAAATACGTATGGAAAGCGTAAGACCGGCGCCAAAATTAACGGTCAAGTTGCGGACGATTCTCGCGAATCCGTAATTATAAAATTTAAGAAACGGCACGCGACGTTCAGGGGTAGATTCTGGGTGGTCCCGTGGCGACAATGCATGCTCGCCTTCTCGACGCTCGAGACGTGCGTTTTCCCATAAATCTTAAGATCATAAAATTTTGGAGGACACTTTCCCATGCCACAGATTCATGTCAACATCATTTCCTCCCTTAAAATCTTGACCAATCCAAAAGCAAAGGAAAATCCTACTACCAGCCAACGAAACCTATTCCACCAATCTAAATTTAAGTAATCTGGGGCGATTAGTATAAAAATCGCGGTTCCGCAACCCTTGCCGCAGATTTTCTCTAAGTTCTCGAGTTATACTTGTCGGGCGATAAGTTAGAAAAGCGATCGCAATACTCAAAGTTGATAGAATCAGTGGGTTTGTCGCGATACTAAAAAAGTTCCATCCGATTTTCGAAGCTCTCTTTCTCCAATAGAGTCAGTGTTAAAGAAACATCACCAGCCTTGCACATCCTGGCCGGAGGACCTCCAACGATAAGCATCTCAGTAGTAAGTCAGTATATCTCTATTCTCTAGCTCCCTCCTCGCTTTATCTTTTGGTTTTTATTTCAATATTTCATTTTATTTTTCTATTTTATTATTCATTTGTTTTATTTTATTTGTATTCTTTTCTTTCTTTCTTTCTCCCTTTTGACCTCTTATAAGAAAATAAAAATAATTGCAGTCGGTTCACGACATAATTTCAATCTGTCGCCGTCGCCGCACGATAATTGTTCGCCTCCTGTCGACCGGTCGTTCATGTCCGCTAACACTATCATCATCCGAGGAAAATTAGGCCAAACCCTCTCAAATCCACTCACCTCCTTCTCTTTTTATTTTCCCGCTATTCTCTCCATAACTCCTCCTTTCCATTCTATAATACCATGATACTTTACACACACACTCTCACACATCTATAAATGCTTACATATAACTCAAAATATTTTGTATTTACTTGACAAAATTGTATTTATTTTTTTTATTCAAAAAATGTAATCATCAAGTTTGCTTCTTTTATTAGGAGTATAAATAAGTTTCCGCCGTTTTTAATCAAAATTGGGCATTTATTGTGAAAGAACGGTACCTAATGTTTTATTCGAAGTATTGTCCATCGCTAGCCACTACTTTTTCCCATCTTTCTGGCAGCATACGGATACCGCGTCGAAAAAACGCTTCATCTTTTGAAGCTATCCACGAATCGACCCAATTTTTGGTATCTTCATATGATGTGAAGTGTTGCTCAGACAGGCCATGCGCCATCGATCGAAACAGGTAGTAATCAGAAGGAGCAATGTCTGGTGAATACGGCGGGTGGGGTAAAACTTCCCAATTGAGTGTTTCCAAGTAGGTTTTGACCGGCGCCGCAACATGTGGATGAGCATTATCATGCAGAAGAATAACTTTGTCGTGTCTGGAGTAGTAGTGGGCGCGTTTTTCCTTGAGTGCTCGGCTCAATCTCATCAATTGTGTTCGGTAGAGAGCCCCAGTAATGGTTTCGTTCGGTTTGAGCAACTCATAATAAACGACACCTAGCTGATCCCACCAAATACACAACATGAGCTTTTTCCCATGAATGTTCGGCTTGGCTGTCGATGTTGAAGCATGGCCAGGTGGTCCCCATGATTTCTTCTTCTTTGGGTTATCGTAGTGGATCCATTTTTCATCACCAGTGACTACACGGTGCAAAAAACCCTTTCGTTTATGCCTGGCAAGCAGCATTTCACATGTGAAAAATCGGCGTTCAACGTTTCTCGGCTTCAGTTCATATGGAACCCAATTTCCTTGCTTTTGAATCATTCCCAACGATTTTAAGCGATGTGAAATTGCTGGTTGAGTCAGTCCTAATGTAAGTGCAAGTGCTTCTTGCGTTTGGCACGAATCTTTATCCAATAATGCTTCCAATTCCGCGTCTTCGTACACTTTCGGCCTTCCGCTACGTTCTTTGTCTTCGACGTCAAATTCACCGTTCTTAAACTTTTGAAACCACTCACGGCAACTTCTCTCACTTAAGGCAGTCTCACCATATGCTTCTACAAGCAATTGATGCGCCTCAGCTGCAGATTTCTTCAAATTAAAGAAGTAAATCAAAAGCTCCCGCAAATGATGCTTATTCGGCTCAAAACTCGACATTTTCGCACGAAAAAAGATATAAGGTACTGATGCAAAATCGCTAATATTTCAAGGTTATGTTCTTGCCAGATGTCCTCCAACCTTACGATATGACGTTTTACAGCTGACAATTTTAACTATAACATACTGGTAGCGCCATTGTCAAACGGCGGAAACTTATTTATATTCCCAATAATTATATCATTATTAAATTAACTTCTCGGTAATCATTATTTAAATACAACCTCTCCTCGTATTATTAAGCTCTCCCGCGATTGCACTTCGCCCTCTCCCCGGTCACTTGGATTAAGTTCCATGATCGAAAGTCAGAGCATACGGCCGTACTGGCGCAGCTGACGTTAAAGTGTGCCCCTCTCGGCACACTGACCCAGTTTGAGCCCTTTTTGAAGTACGTCCGACTCGTGTGTCCATTTAGCGGAGCACGAGCAGAGGTTTCCACTTCGTCCTCCGTTCGACTCCCGGCTCGTTAGGAGTCTCAGGACGAAGCGAAGCGCCTCCCGATTTGCGTCGGTCCTTCCCCACGGCTCCCTTGCGGTACAGAGCCCGGACACGACCAAATCGGTCTAACGATTCGGTTCCTTGATGCATTCACCCCTTCAGCTCCGCATGCGCGCGGAGCTTGGACGTAACACTAAAATTAATCAATATTATTTTATAAGTCAATAATATTTTTAAAGATATGTAAAAGAATGTACGAAATATTTTGAACAATTAAGAACAAAGCATAAATAAAGGAATTATCACATTTATAAAAGGACTATGCCCAGTTTTAGAGAGCAATTTGGGTCCCGGATAAACAACTTTGAGACAGTCCTCAAATTTTAAGGTATCAAAAGAGAATAAAAAATTTCAACTTTATAGGAAAGATTTTCTGAATGCTTGAACTATTAGTTCAATAATACAGTCAAAACAAAGTTCGCTATTATGACTATCTGCGTCCAGGGCACCTCCTAATAATAAATCTGTTCGAATAAAATAAATTGAATGCGTAATTATTAATGTTTAATCTTGCCAACTCCATAGTGAAAAAGGGTTGTCGCAAATCCAGTGACCATCGCGCTAGATAGTTCGCGAAAATAAGATACGAAATTCTTTTCAGATCTTAAGGCGCCCGTTTCGCGCCCGTCACGGGGCGTTACTTGCTTCTCTTTTTTTTTTATTTAGAGCGCCCTAGCAGGGCTGTGCTCTATCCCAGCTCTTAACCGCGCACTTCGCAACCAACAGCATTGAATGCATCCTGTCCCTCAACGCTGCGCACTCCTCTCGGCTGCACTCAGTACCCCTCCAATAGGACCCCGCTGCCTTCACCTGAGGAGCCGGGTGTCGCTCGTTCTTTACACCATCTCTTCTTTACCCCGTACTTCCCTCGCGTAAGGTCACGCGTAGATCATTCAGCATAGCTATCAGCATAGCTGCAGCATAGCTAATCTATCAATTACATTATTTTTTTTTCTTTTTTTCTTAAAATGTGCGCGTAGATGGGCAGGTCCAGACGCGGAAGGTGGTAACGCCAACTCAGAAGGATAGTGAAAGCGTACCACGCCCACGGAGAATTTGACTCGGCGATTTTTGTGCTGCTTGAACCCAAGTGAAGCCCTTCCGCGCCTAATCGGGATCCCCCCTACTACTTGCGTAGCGCCCGGTCCAGGGACTCGCCTCTCCCGACACGTCCGTTGTGCCAACGAGGATCTCCATGCGACTCTTAACTCGTTACGGGAAGAGCACTGCTGCGAATCATCTTGGTAGGGGCCTATAACGTAAAAACAAAAATTATAAAAAAGAATTGATCATAGTTCATTGTTATTTTCTCTAGTTTTTGCTTTACCGCTTCTTCCCTAATCCGCCTCCTTTCCATACGGACTCTGAGTGATAATGATCCTCGCCGAAGCGAAAACGATAATACGGCACTGCCAATGTATGGCATTATTATGCCGCTGACAGAGTTACGGAAAGGGTTACGGATTCATTACAATTAAATTCACGCGTAAATTAAATATTTTCGCTAGGAACTAAGGGTCCGCGTGCCTGGCACTCCGTGCCTTTCCTCTCTCACTTTCTTAGCTTACCCCCCTCAGTTATCCGGACGTAACATAATCTTTTGTAAATTATGTTTTTAGACAATATTCAGAGTTGTGATAATAAATTTTTGTTTTTATATATAACATTAGACCTGGTTTTACTTATATCTTTATATTTATTTTTAGTTTCATAAATTATTTGAGTCTTTTTTCTTATATTATTTCTTATTAAAACATTATTCATGTTAACATTAAACACTGGAATTAACTGCTTTTATCTACGATGAAAATGAAATAAATAAATTTTATAAACGTAATAATTTCTTTATTCGTACTTTATTTTTAATTGTCCAAAATAATTCTTACATACATTCTTTTATATATCTTCAAAAGTATTTGACTAATTTTAACAATTTAACAGAGTCACTATTGTTGTGGTACTATTATTATTATTATGTAAAAAAATTATTTTAATAGTCATTGCTGTACTGATACTGCATATAACGAATTATTAAGTAATATTTGCCTTCATCGCTATATCGCGCAGTCAACACGGTATGACAAATACATACGGAGCGCGTATATAGAAACAATTTCGTTCATATCTGAAAAATGATCTTTTGGAACATGTTTTTAATACACATCGTTTTCAGCGTAAAATGCTCTTTAATTTCCGAACAAAAATTAAAAAGTTTTGAAAATATGTGTGGAGGTGGGATGTACAATAAATAAATATTAGGTGTACAAAAAAGTTCTGAGCTTTTTTTTGTAAAATTCAATCTTTATTTAAAAACAATCGTACGGAAATGGCTTGCTGCGTAACGCCAAGCTGTTCTGCAAGCTCCTTTTCAGTTTGCGCAGAGTTTATATCCAGCAGTGCTTGCAATTCGTCCGTTTCAATCTTTTCAGGGCGTCCAGCACGCGATTCATCTTTAAGACTGAAATCTCCTTGGCGAAACTTTTGATACCACCTTTTGCATGTTGCATGACTTACAGCGTTCTCTCCATATGCAGCACAAATCATTTCAGTGGCTTCAGCAGCATTTTTCTTCAGATGAAACGCGAAGTGGATGGAAAATCGAATATGCTCTTTTGTAATTGCCATCGTGAACACTACTGATTTTTGAGGTTATGTGCATCAAACGCCAAACCGTATCGCATTTCAGGAGGTTAAATGTTACTGTTTTAAAACCCCAAAAGGGCGGGAAGATATATAAAATTTAAATTGTTATTTCGGTTGTATCAAATCTAAAGCTCAGAACTTTTTTGTACACCTAATAATTTTAAAAAATTTGTTTTATTATAGTTTTAAAGTATCTTTTTTATCTCTTATAGTTTCAAAGATATTCGCTTCGAAAGAAAAAACCAATTTTTTTCAAGGAAGATTTCCACCACTTTACAGTGCGACTCAGCAGATATAAAAAAAAACGTATCTCCTATTTTGATCGATAAAACAACATACTAAAAGTTCATTTAAATTGGAGGGAAATTGTTGCTTATGTTTCTTTGTAAGATGAGTCTCTCTACATTTTAGTGTTTTACATTTTTCCATACTAATTAATTTTCTTGTATTGCCAGAATTTATATCACTTTATCTCTGGCAATTTGTGAATGACATATGTAATCTTTTTGGATATATGATTTTTTCGTTATCAATACATAGGTACATCTATACTAGTGAGAACTCCTCAGTGAGAAAGACTCCAAAATGAGTTGAAAAAGTGTACTTAAAAACTCGATTAGAATAGCCATTATTGAGATCCGATAACCTCGATCTGATGCAACTCGCCGGTTTCTGTAAAGGAGGCACGTCCGTGTTATGCTTAGCGCTGAGATACTATCAGTACCTCCAGTTGTTCAAAATAAGAAAGACATCATTTATCGAGGATTCGTAATTTTATTATTTTAATATCTTACGCCTAATCATCTGTTTGACTTTCATTAACCTTGATTTATATTAATTATATGTATATTTAATGGATTGAAAGTCATATATATATATATATAAACATTATTGCTTTTCTTAAAAAGATTGTAGATTATATAAATTTTATGATAAAAAGAATTAATCAAATATAATGTCTTAAGAATAAATCTAAATAAATAATTAAGAATAAATGATTCTTTAAACATGATTATAAATTTTCTTTCAAAATAAGGCACCGGTATTTTTTCGATTTTACCAACCTATTCTTCTTGTTACAAGAAGAGAAAGGGCGAATCATATATCAAAGGTAATGGTGCGTCAATGAGTGATTTGTCTTCGCAGCTATTTTTCCACGCGTTTATATTTTTTCATTTAGTCTCATCTTCTTTCTGTCTTTTTTCTCATGTAATATTTGAATAATTTATATTTATATCTTTACAAAATGTACTACGATATTATACTTTAGGAAAGAATAATTTTGCTATAGTATATAAAAATTTATCTAGACCTAAAAAAATGACAGATTTGAAATTTTATTAAGCCATCTAAATAAAATTTCAGTGTGGCAAACTTGTCTCACTTTAAAAATTCGAAGGAACGCAAAAATAATAAAAATAAACAAATTATATAAATTTAATATGACAATTTAATATGACAATATAAATTTCTATATATTCTAATTCTTTCGCTACTAATGGTAGCTATCACTCGCCGTAAACGATTGCTACGTATTCAACACAAAAATATATATTTATAAGAGAATAAATTTTGATAAAATATAATTGACAATTTTAAGACTATTAGAACATGAAATATTACATTATACGAAAAATAAATTTGTTCTGACATTTTATAAAAATTGTTATCATGTATATAAATATAAAATATATACAATACACATACATTCTGATTTTGCTATGATTTTAGTAAGAATGCTTCATTCATTTGTAACATATTATATATACATGTACACGAAATATATAATTTTAACATAAATCTGTATATGCATTTGTATGTTTCAACTAAATTAATATTAATATTAATATAATTTATTGAAAAATAATAAATAAAATGCCAATTTGAGCCGACACTGGTTATTAGTGAATAATATACTGATTCTTATTAAATTTAATTCTTACCATCCACGACTACAATTCACAATGGATATTGGTGGAGATTCATTGAATTTTCTGGACATTTACTTGATAAGAAAAGATGAGACTCTTATTTTCGATTAGTATCGTAAACCTACATTTTTAGGTCGCTTTCTGAATTATTTTTCATGGCATTCTCTTCGCCAAAAAATTGGCACGATTATTGGGTTGATTGATAGAGTCCTATTACTTTCCCATCCGTGTTTCCATAAAAAGAACTATGAATTTGGTTATAAAAATCTTGTTGAATAATGGCTATCCCCTAAACACTTAATATTTTCAACTATTTAAAAAAGACTTCACACAAAATTTGACCTGTTCAATCGAGTTGATAATTTTATGAGCGATGAACAATTGACAACCAAAGAGGATAATAAGAATAAAAAATGGTTCTGTATTCCAATGGTTATTCCTTACATTTCCACGAAAATCAGTAAGCTCTTAAAAAATGTACCATTTTTATGTATGGCTTACAGAGGCATTAATAAACTTAACAGATTCATTAAAGTTCAGAAAGTTCTGTCTCGTTCTTCTCAATCCAATGTTGTTTATAAGATTGATTGTAAGGATTGTGATGCATCTTATGTTGGGCAGACGAGTAGATGTCTTAAAACGCGTATTACTGAACATAAGAACCATATTAACAGAAACACGACACAACATTCTGTTATTACGCAATATCGTATTGACTTGGGTTATGATTTTAATTGGGACAAAGTACATATTTTAGATAAGGAGCAAATTCTTCATAAAAGATTATTATCAGAGATGATACACATTAAAAGACAAAAATAAGGCCTGAATTTGCAAAACGATACAATTTCTCTAGATCCGTTATATATTGATCTGTTTTCAGAGACGTAATGCTTCCAACCTATATTGTTTATACTTCGTTATTTATTATTTATATTTGTACTTATTTTCTTTGCAAGTACATGTTCTGTTATTCACTGTTGCTTTCACTTTCATTTTACATCTGTCTGCCAAACAGTTATGTTGTCTTATGTCTTTAAAAATTTGTTTCGTGTAAGTGAATTAAAATTGTTTTTTACTGTTATTTATATTATCTTTCTAATCTATTCACATTTGCATTATATAGAAAACGGAACAGTTTAATGGAACATGTGCAACAAAAATCTTATATAATTAGTTCTTGATAGTCATGTTAGTTTTTTACCATTTTTTTTTCTCTTGTTTGAATTTTGTAGTTTTTTAATTTTTTAATTATTTTAACTCTTAGAAGCCGTTTTTTAAAAACAAAATTTTTCTTTTTAGTTAACTTATTAATTAAATGATCAAGATTAACTTGGACATCACCACCACGCGTTTTTTCTTCTTTTATGTTATTAGTTTTATATGTATATGCGCTATCATTATGTAATTTTGTTAATTTTTATCTTTTGTATTGAAGAGGACCTTGACCGTAGGTCGAAACGTATACGTTTAATATTCACTTTGAATAAATGATATTATATATTATTCACTAATAAAACCAGTGTCGGCTCAAATTGGCATTTTATTTATTATTTTTTAGAATTTCTTTAGAGCCTTATTATTTTTATTGTTATAATTTATTGAATACCACTAGTTAATATTATTTTTATTATCTTTTACGTAGTGTAAAACATATTTTTTTATTTAAATAGTTTAATAAATAATATTAAAAATATTTAATATATTATTAAATTTAAGTTTTAGTATTAAATATTTTTGTTTAAAAAGTTTCTTTTACTTTGTGCGCCGAAATATCTAAAAAAAAAAACCTAATTCTGTATCAAATAATTTAGATATGCAGAACGCTCAAGCTTGTTGGAAATGTCAAAACTTTATGCAGTGCTCATCAAGCTTGAGTATTCTACATAATTATATCAATAGTTCACAAAATTATTTTCAAATTAGTATCTAATTAAATTTATAGATACTTTATCAAATCTTGGTGAAAATTTGTCTGAGAATTTTTCATATAATTTACCAGATTTCTATATAATTTTATAACTTTATCATATTTTTTACGAATTAACACTTCTCCGAAAATCTATAATACATTTTTTCTCAGAATTTTTTTTATATTTGTTAATTATCGTAAATAAATTATCGCAAGATAAGTGATAAATAAATTTAAAATAAATTCCCAAAATAAAAATTCAAAAAGAAATTAAAACAAATAACAGGCAATTATAAATTGACGCTGTAGATGGAGCAGTTTCTGTTTTTTTTTATATATTCTGTATTATATCAATACTTATATAGTCAGGGCCTAAAAAGTTGCAACACCTTTTTTAAATGAGTTTCAAAATGCAGCTTGCTCACCGAGCGATTGGTTATTATTTATGGATCCATATAAAACTCTGACTGTACATATTTCGGCTAATCTTTTAGCCTTTTTCAGCAAAAATTTGGTAGATAGTACAATATGTTATTATCCATGAATCGTAGAAAAATCGTTGTATAGTGAAGTATTAGTCAATATCATTGTGTGGCAGTAACATTCTTCAATTACAGAGTAAACTCTTCCAGAGTTGGAAAGCTGGATGGTAGCAAATGACTAGGAATTTTATTTAAATAATAATAAATAAATTTAAAAAAAATTATATCAATGAGAAACTTACTTCACGATGATGTAACCGACGATTATATTGATGAAAATTATTATTTGTTAAAATTATTATATGATAACAAAATAAATAGTTTTAATAAAATTATCATCATAGTCAAATGATAAAAGCATATTAGAGTTAAATAAGCGATACTGATTTAATAAATTGTCAAATTGTATCGCTAATTAAAAAGAAAAGACGAAGATCAGTGTTAGTCAGAATGATACTCAACTGAGGAGTGTAACAAGTTTATCCTCTAAAGTTAACGAAATGTACAAAATAAATTATTGTAAAAAAAAATCATTATGTTTTATACGCATGTGAAAGGTACGCTATAGTCCGTTATAAATTATTGAGGAGAAACATGTATGTCTTATCTAAAAATTCTGTGTCTGTTTGACCATTAATTCCATTCTTCTGTTTCTTAATGTATATTATCTCCGATGACATTAATCTCTTGTTGTAATTACATCTCTTGTTGTGACGTCTAAGATTTCAACTTCATCCCAATTAAATCCGTGACCATATTGCAACCTATGTTTGGTTATAACTGAATGTACGAACGTGCATCTACAAGTATAGTTCTTATGTTCCGAAATTCTAGTTTTTAGTTGTCTGGACTACATTGGTTACGTCACAGTCATTGCACAAAATTTTATAGACAATGTTATTTTTAGCAAAGAGAAGGTCTTTATGCGCTTTGATTACACATTGAAGTTTGTTTAAGCTAAAGAAAGAGAGATTGAAGTTTAAATCTTTAGTGACAGTTTTAAATCTCTCAAAAATGCTACCAGTGTATGAGATAGTAAATCATGACTGTGTTATCTTTTGTGGTGATTTTTCATTCAATCTTTGTCATGATTGTTGTGAATTTTTTTGTTGTTAATTAGATGTTTGATTTTGTATCAAAGACAAACTTCAATGGGTAATCATTGATGAGAAGAATATTAATAATAAGTTTCAAATTTTTTTTTATGAAAAATAGGATGAGAATTGAAGAAAGTCTTATCTATCAAATTAATTATTATGCCTCTCTTTTGTTTAAGGGGGTGCCGGGACAAAAAATTATGGTATCTACCTGAAAAGATAGATTTTTAATATCGAAAAATTATTCTATTGTTTGAAGTAATAATAGTAATATCTAAAAAGTTAATTGTGCTGTTACCTATTTCTAAAGTAAATTGTAGTCTTGAATGATATAAATTAAATTCGTCAAGAACAGTTTGAGTCATTTTTGATGATATAACCATGACTATGTCGTTAGCAAATCTGTAGTAATAAATAGAGATGCATCGGATATCCGAAAAGTATCCAGTATCCTGTATTATCCAACACTTTTTAACTATCCGACCGAATAGCCGGATATCACTATTATCTGGGAAAGTATCCGGTTGAAATTTGATATCATTAAAATTGTTGATTTTTTCTTATACAAATGTTCTAGAAATAAGTATGTATATACATGATGTTATAGTATCTTATACATTGTCGCAAAATTACAATCTTTTTCCCTATAGGCCTTTTTTTTTAAAACACTTTAACACTTTCTTGGAATCCGGTCGAACATTCGGAAAATGTCGAATATCCGACTCAAAGAAATTGTCTTATCGGATATTCGATCGGATATCTGATGTTACATTCTGCCCGGATATCCGATATCCGGAATGCGATTATTTTATAATTCGGTGCATCCCGGATAAAAAGGTATCTCGAAGTCAAATGTCTCCAGCATCACTCCTTCTAAATCCTGCATTACTAAATCGGAGACAAAGAAGAGTCTATCGGTGTGCCAAATTTCTATATATGCAATTGTCAATTTTAAAAGGTTGAATCTAATACAAGTCGAACTGCTCCCAGGAATTTATCTCTTGATATATTATATTGATTCGAAATAAAATTCCATTTTTTGAAAATGCTCTTTATAAATATCCAATCTGTATGTACGTTTGTAAAAAGTTATATCACATTTAAAGAGTATCAAACAGTAATCGTCAAGGTGTGTATTTATTAGTTTATTTACTAAATCGCAACTGATATCAATGTGACTTGAAGCTGTTGGAATGTTTTTATATAAGATTTTGTGTAAAAAAACAGAAAAGTAGAGAGAACTGTCTATCGAAGAGACAATAATTCTGAAGGGACAATTCCGTTTGTGCACCTTGGGGAGAGCATCTGCTCTTGATAGTAAGTAATCACTATATATAATGTTTAAATATTTGTAACATTTCGGTAAAATGTATTCATGATTTCTCCTAGTAAATAAATCTCTGAGATTGTTAGAAATTTTTCTAGTTGGGTCTTTGTTAACTTTTTCATATGTGCCAACGTGTCACGTAGCACATTATTAACTTTTGAAACGTACGAGGGCAAATCAATAAATTCTTAGAAAATCTGTCAAAGAGCACTCGCAGTATCATGTCACATTACTTTTTGATAAGTAGTATCTTTCATCTGATTACTGTTAAATTTGAGCGGTATTCATAGCGTGGTTTTATTTCTATAGATGATTAAAGCGAACAATCTTTGTATTTTTTGCAAAATGGAAAAAAATGAGTTTCGAGCAGTGATCAAACATCTACATATGAAAGATTTAACGTCAAAAGAAATCAAAGCCGAGTTGGATAATGTTCATAGCACATCTGCACCAGCGTTTGCGATTGTATACAATAGGGTGAATGAATTTAAACGTGGTTGTACATCCACATGTGATGTACCTCGTTTGGGAAGTCCAATTGAGGCTGCCAGGAATCATCGATAAAGTCCACGATACTGTTCTGACTGATCGACGAGTGAAAGTGCGCGAGATTGTTAAGACCACAGGCATATCACATGACACAGTGATTTCAATTTTGCACGAACAATTGAATATGAAAAAGCAATCGACAAGAGGGGTGCCGCATTTGCTCACTGTGGACCGTAAGCGCAACCGTGTGACGATTTCAAAACAATGTTTGTAGATGTTTCAACGTAATCCAGATGAATTTCTGCGTCCATTCATTACTGTGGATGAAACATGGATCCATTACTTCACACCCGAGACGAAGGAATAGTCAAAACAATGGACTTCACCGGGTGAACCAGTTCCGAAGAAGGCGAAGACCGTAAAGTCGGCCGGAAAGGTAATGGTCACAGTTTTTTGGGATGCACGCGGTATAATTCACATCGATTACCGTCAAAGCAAACAATCAATGACGATTATTACGCAGCCTTATTGGACTGCTTCAACAACATTTTAAAAAAAAAACGTCCCCATTTGGCGAAGAAGAAAGTGATCTTCCATCAAGACAATGCACGGGTTCACATATGTCCGGCACCGATGGCCAAATTCAACAAATTCCGCTACGAATTGCTGAAAACGATCCAGCATATTCGTCAGATTTAGCCCTCTGCGACTATTTCCTGTTTCCAAACCTGAAAAAATGATTCGGAGGAAAGAGATTCACCACCAGAGAGCAGCTCATCGCCGAAACAGAGGCTTATTTTGAAGGGTTGGACAAATCATATTATTTGGACGGCTTGGATAATCGTTGGATCAAGTGTATCGAGCTGAAAGGAGACTATGTTGAGAAATAAGATAAAAAAAAATGTTTTACTATGTTTATCTAAAAACTTATTGACTTGCCCTCGTATCTTTGTCTAATACAACAATGACATTTTGTCGACTCTGGTAAAAATTAAATTAGAATTGACAGTCATGGACTCAGTTGAATGTTTCTTTGAATTCAAAATATGTATAATGATTTTATTATAACGAGGAAAAAAGGAGTATAGTCTATTAATAATTGATTACTCTATTTCTCGCGGTGTTTCTAAAATTGATAGAAAGTCTATTGATATTATTCTCTGTATTGTTTATAAATTTTACAGTTTTACAACTTTTTTGTTTTAGATTGGCAAAGAAAAATATTTTAAAGAAACAAAAACTGCGCGCCGTCTACACCGCCAATTTCTAATTGCTTGTTATTTATTTTAATTTCTTTTTAAAATCATAAAATTTCTAAAATTTTTTGTAAGTATGTATAATTTCTGATGAAATTTTATAAAAACTCAGAAATTTAAAAATATTTTTTTTTATTTATCAGATGAGAAATCTCAGAATATTTCAGAATTCACATGTAGGAAGAATTCTGATAAAAGATGTGGACTTTCCAAATATTTTCGAGTATTTCTGAAAAATGTTTCAATTTATATAAAAATTATAAGAAAAATTTTCACCAGAGAAACCATTTTTTTATGTATATACATCGTATCTACATCAATTTGAATAGATGTTATAATAGCTACATCAAATATTATTATATCTAAAATTAATAATACAAAAATGCATTAAGAAATTGGATTCATAGAAATTAAATATATATTGTAAATAGGTAATTTTCCGTTTTGTAAGCATGTTTATAAATTCTATTATCGCGCTTGTAAATCCTATTTTTGATTTAGCTATTCTAATTCTAGATTTAACTATGTTAATACAATATCAGATTTTTTTTTATTATATAGTATTTTTCAAAAATTTGAATAAATGCCAAAATTTTTTAAATAAATAGATAACAAATTGAGATATTGTTTTTACAGTGTATATTAAATATTTATCAATTAAAATTAATATTTTCCGTATATATATTTATATATATATATTTTTTTTTATAAATAAACTATTAAAATATTAAAATTTTCAGTATTTGTATCACAAGGAACTGACGCTAGTATGTTAATAAAAGTGTTTGACTAGTAAACTATTACTTGTTTCTGTAAATTGTGATGATTTCTCGTATATACTCTTTCTTACATAATTAATAATTATAAAACAGAGTACATTACTTGCTCATAATTTTTAACATTGACTAAATATTTATTTATTAGTGTTTGTGTTTTGAATTTTCATATTTTTCTGTTTCTTTTAGGGACCAAATTAAAATGTACATCAAATTCAAATGATAGCGACATCCGATCTCTCTACTCTCATTGAAAGATAATTATGTGGATATATAGCTTGAAATCTACTCCTATGAATAGCATCTTTGTATTCTTGCGACGAATATAAAAATAGGGTCCGCGTACGAGCCTGAATTATTTCTTCCGCAAAGCTGAGTGAGAAGCACCCGACCAATGGACATCCCGTTCACTTATTTACCGTGGCCCCAAGCAAACTGATCGTGGAACATATATTGAATTTTTCATACGGACCGCCTCGTCTTTTTTCCGTCGCTCGAGCTCTTTTTAAAAATTCCTACGCGAGAGACCGGTAACCTCGATTCTTCCCTGAAAGATTGAACGGCCGTTTCGCATCCACGAACGAAGTGTTCTGTGTCCAAAATGCGCGTCGTGACAGTCGTATTGCTATCAATTTCGCTATTCTGTACTTTCCAACACAGTCACGGATACAACATCCTAGGTATTTGCCCAAGTACAAGTTACAGCCACCAACAATCTTTTCAAGCATTGATGAAAGCACTGGCATTTCGTGGTCATAAGGTTACTGTTTTATCAACAGTTCCCTTAAAGGTAAATTTTTTCCTTATTTTTTGCTCTAATCCTTTATCTTTATACAACTGACACTCATCATTCACTTATTTTGTAAATATAATATAAAAATATTAAAATTTTTATATAAATAACTAAAAATTTTTGCAGCAAATTTTATCTTAAATTTATTTAATTATATCATTTTAAAATAACGTATAACTTAAGGATGTATGGGCGTCATTTTTACAAATATATTAATATTTATACTTTAAACAAAAATATATTGTTCAATAAAAAGGGAATGTTTTGAACACAGCTTTTATATATATATATAAAAGCTGTGTTCAAAACATTCCCTTTTTATTGAACAATATATTTTTATGATTTATTTATTATATTTGTCATTATAATTTTCAAGTTTATTTATTTTATTTATTATTACTGTTATTGTTATAAAATTTAAAAAAATAATAAAAACATTTAACTTTTTTTATAAGTATTTTAAATATTTAAAATATAACTTATGCAAAGTTTTATTGCAATTCATTAATTAATTACAAAGACATATTGGATTGGAGAAAAAGTTTTGTGATATTTTGTTAGTTCAAAATTATATATACAATATCTTCGTTAAAAATGATCAAAATTTAAATTTAAAGAAATGGTTTTAAAGTTTGAAATCCCGATTTTATAGAAAATTACGAGCTGCAAGAAAGAAAATTTTTTTTCTCAATTTGTGGATCTATAACGTACCAAAAAAATTGAGAAATTTTTCGACTATCTATATCGTGAAAGTTTGGAGTTTTTTTAAAATATTTCTACGATTTTTTGTTTTTCAGTTATTCGCGAGTTAAGTAAAAAGAAGTATTCTAACTTTGATTGCTCATAACTCCATTAAAAAACATGGTATTGCAATTTAAAAAAATAAATTCTTAAAACATTGCTTTATCGAATAGTATGTTAATTTTTTAAATGTAAAATATTTAAAAAATTTAAGTTAAAAATATTACTATCCTTATAATAAAAAATATATTATGCAATGAAAAAAAAGACCCTAATATCATATTTTTAGCTCAAATATATATATATATATTTTTTTTTTTAAATTATATCACTTGATAGAGAACGTTTCAGCTTTAAGAATCTGTTTTATTAATTACGGTATGATTTTTAACAGAGTTATGAGCAATTAAAATCAGAATGCTCTTTTATTTAATTTGCGTGTAACTTGATAAAAAATCGTAGGAACGTTTTTTAAAAACAAATTTTTAGGAAAAACTTTAAGTTTTCACGTCAGATGACGTCGAAAATTTTGCAACAAATGTATTCTGTATATAATTTTGAGGTAACAGAATTCTGCAGAACTTTTTCTCCAACTCAATAGAAATAACTCAATAAACTCAATTTGTTTATTTACTGGATAATTAGCTTATACATCGCAATATAACTTTACATAAATAATCTTGAATACATAATGTATTTATATAAAAAATTGAGATTTTTGTTATTTATTTTATAATATATTTGCATACATTTTTGTTAAAGATTTAAAGATTATTATTTATTAAAATAACTTATGATCCAAATAGTAAATCTAAATTTTAAATGTGATTTAGGGTAATCTGTAATTTCTTCATAATTTTGTTATGTTGAAATATTACGCATACATCTTTAAAAATACGTTAGTGTTTATTATGTTTAAAACTTGGTGTTGCAAAATTTATTAATTTGATCACCATTTTTATCATCAAATATCGTTATGATTCAACGCTCTTGCCTAATATCGTTACTTACGAGAATCATCACCAATAAAGCTGCTTTGTACTCGCTAAGGACTCAAGGCGTTACTGTTCACTGTTATTTTCGTTTGATCTCGATAAGCTTACGACTTTAATCGCATTCCAAATACTTTTGGAATATTAACAATCTTCTTTAATATTATTATTAAAACCGAATTTTGCGTATACGTTTTATTCAATTTTTTGCTCTCAGATATAGGAATCATTAGACAAAACAAATTTTAATCTATAGTGACAGAGAATTCACAGACAATAAAGATTAGACTCGATGACTTTCATTCAAGCTTTTCTTTCGTCTGCATTTTACTTACTTCTACACTTTACTTATTTCTAATTGATTTTTCTCTGACGTTCTTCTTTCAGGTTTTCTCAGATTGTTTGCTTAACATCTCACTTCTTTCCATCTGTCACGCGTAATCCTTCTCTTTTCTTCCTCCTTTTTTTGTCTCTTTCTCTCTCTTTCTAAACTCGAGTTCAAAGTTACGCAAACTTCGTTTAGCTTCAATTTACTCCTACTAACATTTCTCTTTGCTGAATGTGTTCTCATGGTTTGATGGTCCTGTTTCTTTCGCGGCAAAATTAGAGATTAAATTGTTCACATAAACTGGATAAAACCTAATTAACGAAAATATAATTGCCTTGCACACAAAACTATCGCAGTATTTTATTGTTTCTTTTTTTTAAGTTTACAATAATTACTGCGCTATTTAAACATATTTTTTTGTATTAACTTGTCATTTGTAATATTTAACTTTATTTTTATATTTATTATAGTAAAATAAGAAAAAAATTTGTTCATCAAACTAAACACATTCAGTTGTTTGCAGATTTGATTAATGCAAAAATTTAATCGAATTTAACCGTAGCACAATGGGCCAAGAGACCAGAAAAAGTGGCCAAAAGTACTAAAAGTGCTCCAATTGTTGTTAAATTGAGTATTCAGGGGTTCTTGAAATTGCTGATATCAAATCCAAACTTAAAAATTAGAAATTCAAAATGGCGGATCCAAAATGGCGGAATAGAATGTTAAAAAAAATATCAAACCCCGACGCGCGACGCATCCTGGCCCTCTCTCACACGTATAATTTTAAAATTTTTTAAACAGTTTTCTTTTTTAAACATACTTACTTAAAACTGACGTTTTTATACATCTACACATATTTTTTATACATATATTAAGTGTCAAGCAAATTAGTTGAAAAACTAAAATTATTTTTTTTAAATAATGTAAATAATTATAATAAACAATTTATATAATAAACGCATGATAAAGTAAATAATAAATACACACACACACAATTTTTATTTTTTGTAATTTTATGAAATATTATTTTTTTATGATTGTTAATAATTATTGCGTACAATAGTATTTATAAAATCAAATTCCGCAGTGGAAGTTTGTAGAGGTTTTGATTAATTAATAGTTTAATATCAGAATACTGCAAAAGAGCATGCTTTAAATCTTAAATCTCTTCTAAAAACGAATCGATCTTTGTTGCGGATAACGATTTAGAAATCATATTTCATACAAATTTTAATTATGAAATAACATACAAAATATTGGAGAAGAAATAAATATTACACAAAAAATGCTATTTGCGTCAAAACGATTAATCGACAATTGTATAAGTCAACTTTTGAAAATAGAAAGTATGTAGACACAAAATTAATAATCGCATTATTCTAAAATTTTACATAAATGTACATATATTTCTCTGGATAGCAATAATAATTTTTCTAAATTGAATGATGCCAATGACTGTGTTGGCCACTTTTGGCCAGTTTCTGATATCTCCTTCACTAAGAAAAAAAATTTCACTACGAAAAAAAATAATTTGACTCAACAAAATACTGCGATCAAACATGCAAATAAATATCAATATAATAAGAGCAAAATATTTTATTTAATTACTATGATGATTTTAAATTTGGTTCATCTAAATTAAATTATTGCATACAAAATGTTTATTTAATTTTAGAATATATTTAATTAAATAAGAATTCATTTTGATGATCCATTAAATAGCATTAATTGTGACAACAAAAGAATGTATGTATTAAACTTATAATAATTTAAATTGAATAAACTATCTTTCTTGCTCATTCAAGTATTTATGAAGTATATTGAATATGAAGACGCATTAGTTTGATAAAATAGTTGTTTCACTTGAAAGTCATTATAGTTAATGTAACGTAAAAAGTCTTATTAAAAAGTAATGAATTTATTTGATTAAATTGTTGTACATTGAAAGAAATGTTTTGTACCAATAACCAAACTTTTGTTACTGACTATTTGTTGACAAAAACTATTTGTTGATATATGATCAATCAAACCGTTGGTTACCACAACATAATTTGTTGAATTTACTAAATGAACTAATAATTTAAAAGTACAAAACTGTTTTGTATGTTTATAGATCTTTTGCAGTTAGAAATAGAACATTTTGTTACCGGAACAAAACAATTACATAAGAATAATATACATATATACGAGTATCTCACTTTCTATAGAGTGAAATTATGTTTGGCGTTTTTGAATTTCCTTAGCTTAGCAATCCACACAGCAATGGAAATCTCTGGGATATACTGAAATCATCGCGGATATATGAAATATATCTCAATATTTTTAAGATATCATCAGTTTATTATAATGACTAAATCATGAATACACTTCCCGTATAAGATATAATCAGGAAATATTTTACTCCAAACAAAGTAATTGTACAATACACTTAGAGATATTCTAAAGACATTTGGAACAAATAGGATATCTTCCAGTCATTTCTAAGATGTCTCTTATATAGAACTTATATGGAATAGTAATTATTGTACATATAAAGGCATAATTAAGAAAATTATCTTTCAGGTGGTTTATAATTAGGTTTTATATTTAAGATTGTCTCAAATTTGTCTTCAGATACTGTATAGATCATCTTATTCCACAAACACAATAGCCCTAATAGCACAATATGAATAATAAACAATATTTCCAATCGAGAATCCGTTCTGATTTTTTTCCATAATAGGTGGCCAGCTCGTGAACGATTGAATGTGATTGATTGGATCCATAAGTAAAAACCAATCATATTCATTTGCTCGACGAGCAGGCTTACTTTCTTGGTCATTTTCACATTTATAGCCGTTTTTTCGGATGCAAATTTAGGTTTACGACATCGCGATTAACGCCGTTAGTCGACGGTGTTTACTGTGACCAGTAGCTACACATAATAATTGTCAGCCTACAATTAAAAATGGTTAAAACAAAATTTAATTTTTTAATATAAGTATGCAAGTAAAAAAAATCATTGCTGTGTTATTCATAAATTTGTACTTTCTTGATGAGCGTAATATTTTTAATCTGTCTGTTTTTGGTGGTTCTTCGTATATATCATTTATGAAATGTATTTACATGTTATGATTCTTATTCTTTGTATTATTTTATTTTGTTTTGCTTTTTAAATCTATATTATAAAATTAATGTCATCTAAACTTTATAGAATATATTTTCTTTTGTATAATTTTAATATTATATATTGTGTTATTTTAGGTGCAACAAGTACAATAATGTCTATATTTATACCGATTAATTGATATACATTAAAAATATATTAAAAACAATACAGGTCAACATGAATTTTGACATAAATAATATATAATCCCGAAGGCATGTTAAAATTAAATCCGTAACCCAAATTGCTCCATTACGTCAAGTTTC
>NW_017305061.1:103025-113380 GCF_001594115.1 Trachymyrmex septentrionalis
ATATATATATAATGGAGCAATTTGAACTATAAATTTGATTTTTCATGCCAGAAATCTTCAAAATTACATACTATCGTAATATTTTTTGTCTACAAAATCAATGTAAATTAAGCCATTATTATTAAAAATATTCTTCTAAATATATCCCAACTAGATACTATAATTATATCTAATATATCTTTAAAATATACCTATAATAACATTTCAGATTTTACTATAAGCAATATTAATCACAGAATAACTCAAGAATAACGTCAGAATATATTTCCTTTAAACTTGAGATATCTTAGACAAAAGGATATGAATTCCGATATCAATAGCAGCTATGCAATGCTCGCAGATCGGTAACTCTAATTTCCTTATTTCAACCACGTAGACCGCGAAACTATCACCTGTCAGGATTTGAATCGTCCTATAGGTCAAGCCATCATAACTATATCCCGCTCATTCACCTCTAGCCTAACAGCGAACGTCTCTCTTACTACTTGCTCTACCATAATGGATTATTTTGTTGAAATTACTAAAAGAATAATTTTGTAATAGCAACCAAATTTCACATTGTTGTTTACAAAACGTAAATAACCAAATAATCGGCCATTTGTGAATAATTCTCTTTTTTTGGTACCATTACTATATCTTTTTTCTCAGCGTACTTTAACGCAAAAAATAATTCTTTTTGTTATTGTTACTTTTATTTTTCCAATTCAATTTATTATTTATTGGTTTCGTATACCTATATTCTCGTCTTATTATCTATTAATTATTGAAAAACGCATTGCATCGCCGCGCCGCCAAGATTTGAATCTACGATCTCTAGAACGATAACCTAATCGCTTACACAAAGTTAATCACACGCTTATGATTGAGTCATTGTTAACATTACTTCTACCTCCTACTGTAACCATTCTTAATTTCATGCTCCTGCTGATAGTTTAATATTATTAATACTTGAAGAAATTATATGAAAACGAAGTAATACGCTGGTATTTATTCATTTAGTTAGGAAATGATAATGACAAAGCGATTGTCCTTTGTCTCGAGAAATCGTCCAATCGTAGCGGGCGTGTTTCGTCTTTGTATTGCATGTTTTATTTTTATTACTAATTTAATAACAATTTTTAAATTACACATTTATTACAATAATAATTATAAATAATTTAATAATTATTATCAAATCAATTAGAAATATTTTTCACATAATTTGATAATAATTATCGAATATATAATTGATATTATCAGATGATTTGCTTTAAGTACTAAATTATTTTGTTGAACCAACTAAACAAGAATTTTTTTGTTGAACCAATTAAACAAGCTTTCTAAATATTTAGTAATTATTATCAAACGATTACTATGTTTGATTACTATTACTATGTTTGGTTTTACTTATTAAATATTGCATCAATATGCTGAATAAAATGAATTTGGTAGGTATTACCAGACTTTTTTCTGAGTGATATGATCAAATAAAATAATAATAAGAAAAAAGTATTTAGTCAATGGAAACTAACACTTTGTTGGAATAACTAGCTATTTATATACTTAAATGTTTCATTTGAATGACCTTATATTATTTTTGCATTTACACACATGTTTTCTTATATAATAGATGAAATTATTGATTAAAAATTGACAAGATCAAAACATGTGTTGAGATTTGTCCTGCTATCTACATACTAGAAGCAATACATGTAGTGTCGCCACTAACGCCACGTATCGGCGTTACGCGCTGGTTTCTCTGTTTCGTCCCAGTCTGGACACATGTAACGACCACGTCTGTTTATCAATATATCTTTTTGGTTCTCTGCACACACCCTGTTCTTTTTGCCTTTGCCTTCACCTGAGTTTCGTCAATAGGTTATGGGCCCAGGACGACGCGAGAATTAAGTGCAAAGTGAACGTGAAGTGCGTGTGTGGACACAAACAAAAAAAAAAGGAATAATAACCGATTCTTTTTTCGAGAACAACACGAGCGCGGGACAAGACACGCGTCTCAACACACCGTCCGCATCGAGCCGCTCGGAAAAGATAATTACGATACGTGGCGCATACAAATGGAGGCCCTGCTCGTCAAGAGCGATTCGTGGTCTGTCGTGAACGGAGAAACGGCAAAGCCTGAAACCGTCGAGGGAAATGCGAACGCCGCCGCTGCCAAAGCAGCATGGGAGAAAACCGACCGAACTGCGAAGTCTGATATCATCTTGGCGATCAGTCCGTCCGAGTTGAAACTCATAAAAGGATGCGTGACATCACATGCCCTGTAGCAAAAACTACAGGCGATATATCAGTCAGCAGGACCAGCGCGGAAAGCGTCACTGCTCAAGAAGCTGACACTTCATCGAATGAGCGACGGAGAAGATATTCGTGATCACCTGCGCGATTTTTTCGACACCGTCGATAAATTGGGAGAGATAAACATCGAGGTAAACCCAGATTTATTGACTATCATGCTGCTGTACAGTCTTCCGCCGGCGTTCGAAAACTTTCGGTGCGCGATCGAGTCGCGAGACGCGTTGCCGACGCCGGAGGCGTTGCGTATAAAGATCGTCGAGGAAGCTGACGCGCGCAGAAGCGATTTATTTGTCGGTTCTCAAACGCCGAAAGCCCTTGCCGCGAAGATGACGCGCGCAAAGAAGGGCCAACCCGATCAGTCGAAACCGAAGACGAAACGGGACGAACAACGTGATCCGAAAAGTGTCGATCCCAGCCGAATAAAGTGCTTTCGATGTAAGCGCTTCGGGCATAAAGCGATTGATTGTGGAAAGTCGCGCGGGAATGACGAAGCGCCGCAAAAAGTCGAGAACTTGAGCATGTTTGCATCGTTGGACCTTTCGCCACCGCAGAACGCCTTCGAAATCAAAAGCGCGCCGGAACGCGAAAAATGGTGCCTCGATAGTGGTTGTTCCACCCACTTGTGTAGAGACACGCATGATTTCTCGGAAATCTCGAAGGTCGCACACGGAACGTTGAACCTTGCTACAAAAGCCTCCGCGGAAATCAAGGCGCGCGGAACAGTTTCGTTTACGGGCGATGTCAACGGTGTAACAAAGCAAGTGAGCGTGAAAGACACATTACACGTTCCGGAGTTAAGAACGAACTTGCTCTCAGTCGGTAAAATTACCGACCGCGGATATAAAGTAATCTTCGATAAGCTTACGGCAAAAATCGTGGACAAATGACAAGACGGTTCTGATCGCGGATCGAAAAAATGAACTTTATTATATCCGCGAGTCAAAGTCTGAGTGTTGCGCGGCGATCAAGGAAAATGAAGATCGAACTTTAAAAACCTGGCATCAAAAGATGGGCCATCTTAATGTACGCGATCTAGTGAAATGTGTCCGAGCGGGCGACGTTCGAGGTATCGAACTAGACGACGCGACGAGCGATTTAGCATGCGAGGTTTGCGCTCGCGGAAAGATGACGCGCGCTCCCTTTCCGAAAAGGACGGAACGAAAATCCGAGTTACTGGAAATTGTGCACACCGACGTTTGCGGCCCCATGCGAACTGAGTCCATAGGTCGAGGAAGATACTTTGTCATTTTTATCGATGACCACTCGAAGTGGTGCGAGGTCCGCATGATACGAGAGAAAAGTCAAGCGTTCGAAGCTTTTAAAGAGTTTAAAGCGTATGCCGAAAAGCAGACCGGAAAACGAATAAAGCATCTGCAAAGCGACAACGGGAAAGAGTATTGTAATTCCGAATTCGACGCGTTTTTGAAAGAGCACGGCATCGGTCGGCGACTCGCGACGACTCATACGCCGGAGCAAAACGGCGTGGCCGAGCGTCGGAATCGAACGTTGGTCGAGATGGCGCGCTGTCTGCTAATACAATCGCGCCTCCCGCCATTTTTTTGGGCCGAGGCCGTTAACACCGCGAACTATATTCGCAACAGACGTCCGTCGAGTAGTATGAACGGGAAAACTCCCTTCGAAGCATGAACCGGGAAGCAACCGGATGTAAGCCATTTCCGAAGCTTCGGTCAAAATGTATACGTCTTGAATCGCGATCCCAAGAGAGGAAAATTTGACGACAGGTCGAAGAAAGGTCTTTTCCTCGGTTATTCGGAAGTTTCGAAGGCTTATCGAGTGTGGGTATCCGACGAACGACGGGTCGACGTTTCGCGCGACGTCAAATTTTTGGACATCTCGGAAGATACCATCGCGGATAAGTTCGAGGATTTTTACAACGGTAAAGAGGAGCCTGCTACCGAAAATGAATTGAGCGTGGAAATCGAACTATGCCCCAACGAAGCTGCGACGGAGATGCGCGAAGAAGACGCGCTTTCCGAAGAAGAGGAGGAAGCAATCGAAGAACTCGTCGAGGATCGACCCAGGAGAGGCCCAGGTAGACCCCGCCTCTTGAGAACTGGATTGAGGGGAAGACCGAAAAAGGTACATTACCCGGCACGTCTTGCGGATGAAGAATGCGCGAACCTTGCCGAAATCCCGATGAGGATGGCCTTAGGTGGACCCGAGAAGAACCTCTGGATGGACGCCATGAAGTCTGAGTTGGAAGCTGTGTTGATGAAAGGAACCTGGGTGATCGTAGAGCGTCCCGAAAATCAGCAGGCGATAGGCAGCCGTTTCGTTCTTCGTAACAAGTTCAGGAGCAATGGAACCCTGGAGAAGAAAAAGGCCCGCCTCGTCGCGAGAGGATTTTCACAGCGACCTGGCGTCGATTACGGTGACACTTTCGCTCCCGTGGCGCGTATCGGATCCATTCGATTGGTGGCTTCCCTCGCCGCTAGACTAGGTCTCGAATTGCGGCAATTCGACATAACCACCGCCTACCTTAATGGAAATCTAACTGAGGACGTATACATAGAGCCTCCGAAGCATATAGAAGAAGTCTTAGAGGAGATTGTGAGCTCGGGCGGAAAATCATGCTTGCGTAGCGCAGCATCAAAAACTCTCGAACAACTCCAACTCGGCGATAAGGTGTTCCTTCTCAAGAAGGCCCTATACGGCCTTCGTCAGGCCGGAAGATGTTGGTACGAAAGGCTACGAGCAATTCTTTACAAATTCGATCTGACTCAGTCAGCGTGTGATCCATGCGTATTTTATCTTGGAGAGCGAGAGAATCTCGTCATCGTCGCTATTTACGTCGACGACATTATCGTGGTGGCTAGAAGGGACTGCGACACGGTGGGACGACTTTACGCTCATCTGTCAGAAGAATTTGAAGTCAAGGATCTCGGTCTTACGAAATACTGTCTTGGTATTGAGTTCTCACAGAAAGAAGGGAAGATCACGATGAATCAGCGAGGATACGTCGACGACTTGTTGAAACGTTTCGGAATGGTCGACTCTAAGCCCGTGGCTACTCTCATGAGTCAGGGAACGAAGTCAGCCCGAAACGAAAAGATCGACTCGACACAGGTTGATGTACCATACAGGGAGCTCGTGGGTGCACTCATGTACCTATCAGTGTGTACCAGGCCTGACATTGCACATGCAGCGAGCTATCTGAGCCAGTTCAATAACTGCTACGACTCCGACCATTGGACGGCAGCCAAGCGCGTGTTGAGGTACCTGAAGGGCACTCGAGATGTTGGTCTCATCTACGGAAAGACCTCGGATCCATTGACGGGTTTTGTTGACGCCGACTGGGCAAATTGCGAAATCGACCGGAAGTCCTACATAGGCTTCGCTTTCATCCTTGCCGGATGCCCAATATCATAGGAATCGCGAAAACAAAGGACGGTCGCCTTGTCTTCGATGGAGGCCGAGTATATGGCCATCAGCGACGCCGCAAAAGAAGCCACACACCTCCGGCGTTTTCTACTCGAGCTGGGTCTCAACGACCTCGGCAAGATCACTTTGTACAGCGACAACTGCGGTGCTATTAAACTGGTCGAAAACCCAGTCTTCCATAATCGGTCCAAGCATATCGACGTACGACATCATTTTGTGCGCGGTATAGTCGAGAACGGTGAAATAAAAATTTTGTATAAGTCCACGGAAGATATGGCCGCCGATGTTCTGACGAAAGGACTACCGGGTCCCAAACATAAAGAATGCGTTAAATTGTTAGGCTTAAGTTGCGGTTACCTGCGTACAGATTAGTTTACAAATGTATTGAGGGGAAGTGTTGAGATTTGTCCTGCTACCTACATACTACAAGCAATACATGTTGTGTCGCCACTAACGCCACGTATCGGCGTTACGCGCTGGTTTCTCTGTTTCGTCCCAGTCTGGCTACGACACATGTAACGACCACGTCTGTTTATCAATATATCTTTTTGGTTCTCTGCACACACCCTGTTCTTTTTGCCTTTGCCTTCACCTGAGTTTCGTCAATAACATGTAATAGACTCAAAAAAAGAAAGTGAAGTATGACCAAAATCAAGTTTATTAATAATAATCATAGTAATAATTTGTTTCAAATGTGGGTTTAAAAAATAAATTAATAACTATTATACTGATAAAACTAATTTTGTTTATACTTCACTTACTTTTTATGAGTTAACATGTTTTAATCTTATCAATTTTTAATCAGTATCATCTATATATAACAAAACATATGTTCACGCAAAAATAATATAAGATCATTCAAGTAAAGCGAGTTATATGATTAATGCACCAAATATTTTATTCAATTAAACTTAACTGTAGTTAACAAATACTTCTATTTAACAATGTTAGTTGTTCAATGTTAGTAACGAAAATAATACAATTTTATTTAGTTGATAGGACTACTACATTTGGAAGTCTTAAAAAAAAATTATTTAACCGCATCATATATTTATTTTGATAGTCTCATGGAATCAACTGTGTTTATATCAGACATATAAATATGTTAAATAAGACTGACTCAATTCATCATTAAGACTCTTGAGTAGTCATTACAACCATATTGAATCATGATGCGAGAAATGACACGTTAATTTTTATTACGTGCCATTTATAAATAAAGACAATTTATATAAAACAAAATGATGAGGTTGCTTTAAAACATTTATAAAAATGGACGAAATCTGTGCTTATCATATGCATATTAAGTGCTTTTATTGCGCATGAGCAGTTTATTTTCACTTACACGTGCCTTTTATCACTTTTTACGATTATTTACTGACTGTCAAGGGGGATAAGCACAGATTTTGATCATTTTTACAAATGTTTTAAAGCAATTTGATCATGTTGTTTTATCCAAATTATCGTTATTTATAAATGATATATAATATAATAAAAATTAACGTATCATTTCTCGCTTCTAACGTCACGTTTCAATATGACTGTGGTGACTACTTAGGAGCCTTAATTGAAGTATATAAAAGGCTTAAATATTTATTATAGTTACTTTAACTGTATATAAATTTTGGAAGAAATTTTTTTCAGAAAAACAATAATTGTTTATTGTTAAACAAAATAAACAAAATAAATGGCGAAAAAGAGTCGTCGTATAATATATATAATTAAAAATAATAGTCATAGATACATGAAATAAAATAAAATAAAATAAAATAACAAGTAAAACGGCGTATATTATATAAAATAATAAAACAAACAAGTTTCGGCTGCTGAATTGAGCCCTCCTCAGATGTAAAAATTGCCCCATCGCATATACAACATTAAGCTACGTCAAGATCCATCACATTTGCTGATTTCCTCGCGTTAAAAATGTTGCATCACTGAATGTTATCGATTTATCATTATTTTTTTGTTGTATTCTTTTATGTCTTTTATATTATATTCTTTTTACATCTGAGGAGGGCTCAATCCAGCAGCCGAAACTTGTTTGTTTTATTATTTTATATCTTAATATACGCCGTTTTACTTGTTATTTTATTTTATTTTATTTCATGTATCTATGACTATTATTTTTAATTATATATATTATATTATTCGACGACTCTTTTTCGCCATTTATTTTGTTTATTTTGTTTATACATAAAGAGTCTTTACACCGCTGTTATTTAATGTTTATTGTTAAGTAAGGTATTGAAAAGTAAGGTTGTTAACATGTTGTCAACAATTTTGGACTAATGCTTAAATAACGTTTTAACAATGTCAAATCAATATTTATTTAATCAGTAAACTATTTAAATTTGCAAAACTAAGTAATTCTGGCTATAAATATTTTTTCAAATTACTGAATAACGCACATCAAACCAAACAAAATTTATTTTTAGAATAAACTAGAATTCAATCAATACTATTTATAATCAAAATTAACTTAACAGTTTGGGAAAGTTAAGATGTTTATTGTAATTAAATAAACATTGATTTGACATTAGTAATATTGTTTACGCATTATCAATCTAAAATTGTTGATTCAACATATTAACGGCCTTACTTTCCTACAAACAATTAAATTGTATTTTATGAAAAATATATTTCCAAAATTTTTATGCACAATTAAAATAACTAAATTTAAGCCTCTCATGTACTTCAATTAATGATAGATTGGGTCAATTTTATCTAAGTATTCGTCTATATAATGTAGAATATATATCTATTTGACAAAACATTTGATTGTCTTAAATATATATAATTTATGAAAACGTTATTACATATAATAAAGACATAGTTTCAAACAAATTCTTGCACCTAAAACAATAAAATATATATATGTCTCATAAAAACGCATTTAGTTGATTCCGTGAGACTATCCAAATAAATATAACGATGATAATGGTATTAACTTATTTATTTTAAAGACTACTAAATAATAATAATAGTCTCGTACCAAATGCATTTTGAACAAATTATTTGATAATATAATATTAATTAAATATTTGGTAATTTGGTATTATCCAATTATGTGAAGAAGATATTTCTAACTGATTTGATAATAATTATCAAATTATTTAATAATTATTAATATATTAAAAAATTGTTATTAAATTAGTGGTAAAAATATAACATGCAATCTCAAATTGCAGATGAAACACGCCCTCCACGATCGGACAATCTCACAAGACAGAGGATAATCGCTTTGTTACAATATTATCCTTTCCTAACACTAAATCAATAAATATCAGCGTATTATCGTTCTCCATATAATCTCTTAAAATATTATTAATAGTATTAACCGTAGGAAGTTAGAAAGCCAATGCGTGCCAGCACAGGTTGTTGGTGCGTAAAAATGCAATATATTCCAAAATGAAATAGAATTACTGACGTTTCATCCCTTATTATTGGGTCATCTTCAATGTAGATTTGAAAAAGTTAATTGAGAAAATTTAAGCATATAATGTTCGCTTACTATTTCGTCAATAGATGAAATATAAAAGTTGTCTGTCATATTTAACTGGATACTCAAACAATTTACATTATCTGCAATATTCAATAACATAAAAATTAATAAAAGACTTAAAATACTAATAGAAATATCATTAAAAAAATTGGATAAACTTACATTACATATCGATGGTCAGATAATTTAGAACATACGTACCGTAAGACATTTTAAGAGTGTGTAAAGAGGTCAAAGTAAAATTATCGTATATTATTAAGTATACAAAAAAGTCAATCATATGAAAAAACGATAACTTCACACAATTAAACAACAAAATTGTATCCAAGAATTTTAATTTTGAAAAACCTATTGATACAATTAATACAGTTACTTATGACATTGACATTATTTTCAAAATTTTAGCAATATAATTTTTAATTTTACGACTCGTAGAGATGATCGGTTCATTAATCTTTCGAGCATGAACTTTTCCATTAAAGTATAATATTTGTTGCAATTAAGAGAGAATTTTTGTCTTCTTCCATATAATCTGGAATTCTATTGAATTCATCAAGCATAAAAAATAACTAAATTAAAAATTAACAAGTGTTTTTTAAGAAATAAGTTTTTTCTCTTAATTTTAGAAATTAATTTGATTAATAGTACAAAAAGTAGATAAATTCTTCTAATCTATCTAAGTAGATAAAATTTGTCAAATATACATTGGAAATGACACAATAAGGGTTGAAACGTCTGTAATTCTATTTCATTTCGGAATATATTGTATTTTTACACACCAACAATCTGTGCTGGCTCGGTTTTCTACCTTTCTATGATTTATTCTTTCAGAGTCTTCAATCAAGATTGAAATTTAATAATATTAAACTATTAGCAAAGGCAAATTAAAAATGGTTACCGTAAGAAATATACGAGGTCTGTTCAAAAAGTATCGCGAATTTTGAATTTCCGCGGGTTACATATATTCGATTTTTGATTTTTTTGTGGCGTTATGTTGGTACTCATGTCTCTCACTTATGCCGACAAGTTCGGCCATTTTGAATGTTCAGTTAATTTTTGACAGCTGCTTTGCTTGCACGTGTTTTGGCTCGTCTTCGATTTTTGCCTATTCCAAAAAATGGATCAAAGAATCTGTATCAAATTTTGTGTGAAAAAC
>NW_017305061.1:113744-124355 GCF_001594115.1 Trachymyrmex septentrionalis
AGGAGCTGAACAAGATCACAAAAAATAATTTTTTGAAGTGCTTCGAGGATTGGAAAAAACGTTGGCACAAGTGTATAATATCTGATGGGGATTACTTTGAAGGGGACAAAATAGATATTCATGAATAAATAAATAATTTTTGAAAAAACACAAAATTTGCGATACTTTTTGAACAGACCTCGTAAGTAATGTTGACAATAACTCGATCACAAGAGTGCGATTAGCTTAGCATAAGTGTATTAGGTTACCGTTCTAAGAATCGTAGATTCAAATCAAACGCGGCGATGCGTTTTTCAATAATTATTTGTAGTTAATAAGACAAGAATATAGGTATGCAACCAGTAAATAATAAATTGAATTAGAAAAATAAAAGTATAATACGAGGTCTGGCTATTAAATAACGAGACTGCGCGCACAGAAGGCATCCTAGAGGGGTAGGGTGGGAAACGAATGCAGCGTTGGATAGCTGGAAGTGTCTACTATTCCAGTACGAAAACACGTTTTTGTCGCAGTAGTAGTATTTTTTCTATAGAGGTTAGAAACGAACTTGTTTTTTTCTCGTGCCGATAACAATGTGTGACGAAAAACACGAGCAACGGATCAATGTGAAATTTCTCGTTAAATTAAAAAAAACTCCGACTGAGTGCTATAAGTTGTTGAAAGAGGCCTATGGTGAGAATTCTCTATCTCGTGCGCGTGTTTTCGAATGGTATACATAAACGGTTTTCTGAAGGCCGAGAGAGCACCGAAGATGACCTGATGACAACGTCCAGGTCGACCTGTCTGTTTCAACTCCGCAAACAGTGACCAAAATCAATGAAATGACTGAATGGGTTCCAGAAGGTCAAACTGTAAACCAAACTTACTATTTGACAGTTTTGGCAACACTGCGAAAACGAGTTCGTAAGAAACGGCCGGAGTTGTGGAAAACAAGTCGTGGATCTTACACCAGGATAACGCACCTGCCCATAACGCGCTGTCTGTGAAGCGTTATTTAGCCGCTAGAGGCACTCCAGTGCTCGAACACGCGCCGTACTCGCCTGATTTAACACCCTGTGACTTTTTCGTGTTTCCGAAGATCAAGTCTGCCTTAAAAGGAATCCGGTTCGAGTCGATGGAAAAGGTGAAGCAAAAATCGGCGGAGCTCCTAAATGCTTTTACAAAAGAAGACTTCCAGCATTGACCAATGGAAAAAACGAATGGAACGGTGTGTGGCGAGGGGAGGGGAGTACATTGAAGGAGAGCATTTAATTGTAGAATAATTTTTAAAATAAAACTTTTTCATAAGCAGTCTCGTTATTTAATAGCCAGACCTCGTATTATAACAATAACAGAAATTATTTTATTTTTTTTTTTTTAAGTACGAAGCGCCTACTGATCCGAGTGTTAAGATGTTGAACTACTATATAATATACACTCATTTAAATTGAATTAATTTTCAGAAATAATAATTGCGTACCGATAAGATTATCGAACATTCACACAATCAATCTAAAACAAATAATCCCCCCAAAAATTTCCCAAATCTTAAAAAACTGTAATAAACTTGTTGCGAAAAATATTGTCTCGACCGGACAATTGAATTATCGGCACGCAATTATTATTTCTAAAAATTAATTCAATTTAAATGAGTGTATATTATATAGTAGTTCAACATCTTAACACTCGGACCGGTAGGCGCTTCGTACTTTAAAGTTTAATATAAATGGTTTATTTCCAATCATATTATTTATACACGCTCGCCTATACATGCGTAACTCTCTATACATATCGGTTATTATGAAGAATGTTACTAAGGTCTCGATAATCTTATTGGCGCGTAATTATTATTTCTGAAAATTAATTCAATTTAAATGAATATATATTATAGTTCAACACATCTTAACACTCGGACCGGTAGGCGCTTCGTACTTTAAAGTTTTAATATAAACGATCTGTTTTCCAATCAAATTATTTTTTTTTGTTAAAGTACAACGGTTAATCAAATGAATTCGTTAATTTTCGAGACTTTTTATGTTACATTAACTATAATGACTTTCAAAAGAAACAAATATTTTGTTAAACTAAAGCGTCTTCACACTCAATATATTTTGTAAATACTTGAACAAGCAAGAAAGATAGTTTATTCAACTTAAATTATCACGAAATAATCAAAATATTTCATTTCATTAAAAAGATATTGTATCACATCAAATAAATATAAAGTTCAATCTACTATCTACAATATTTGGTCACTCCTATTATTATGTTTAGTCAAATAAAACGTACAAAATTTCACGATAATATTGTGTATACAAATTTCAACCGTAAAAAAGTTGAGCGTAAACGATATATGATTATTTTAAACATAAATTTGATTGTTCTATTATTTGTTTATTTGATATATCCTTTTTTTGTCTCAATTAACGCTATTTAATGAATTATCAAAATAAGTTTCTATTCAATTAAATATATTCTAAAATCAAATAAACCTTTTTCCTGCAATAACTCAGTTTAGTTGAGCCAAACTTAAAATCGTTATAAAATAATTGCACAAAATACTTTGCTCTTATTACATTGATATTTATTTGCACGTATTCGACCTCAGCATTTTGTTGAATCAAATTTTTTTCTCAGTGTACTATAATATTTTATTGGGTTGTTCGGAAAGTAATTTCGTTTTTTCCCAACAGAGGACTTAATTGTATTTTTTCACAGCCAACTTCACACTTAAGCCGCATAATCATTATATATTTTGACAGCTGATATAGCAAGGCTTGCTTGTGAAAAAAGTTCGATTGATTCTACGCAGTAGTTTTTGGTTGGTGCCCTATCAAATATGGAAAGTGAAAAGCAGCATTTTCGGCATATTTTACTTTTTTACTATCGAAAAGGTAAAAATGCTGTTCAAGCAAGAAAAAAATTATCCGATGTGTATGGAGAAGATGTATTGACAGAACGCCAGTGCCAAAACTGGTTTGCAAAATTTCGATCCGGCAATTTTGATGTTGAAGATGCACCACGTTCTGGAAGGCCAGTTGAAGCTGATGAAGACACAATAAAGGCATTAATTGATGCAAACCGGCGAATAACAACTCGTGAGATCGCTGAGAGATTAAATTTATCGAATTCGACCGTTCATGATCATTTGAAACGCCTAGGTTTAATCTCAAAGCTCGACATATGGGTTCCTCATGTTCTTTCGGAAAGAAATTTGTGCCGTCGCATTGACGTCTGTGATTTGCTTCTCAAACGTCAAGAAAATGATCCATTTTTGAAGCGCATCATCACTGGGGACGAGAAATGGGTTGTCTACAACAATGTTAAACGCAAGAGATCATGGAGTAAAAAAGATGAACCGGCTCAAAGCACTTCGAAATCCGATATTCATCAAAAAAAGGTGATGCTATCTGTTTGGTGGGATTTCAAAGGAATCGTTTTTTTGAGTTTCTACCGGACAACACAACGATCAATTATGAAGTGTACTGTCATCAACTGGACAAATTGAATGATTCATTTAAACAGAAAAGGTCAGAATTGATCAATAGAAAAGGTATAGTGTTCCACCAAGATAATGCGAGACCTCATACAAGTTTGGTAACTCGCCAAAAACTTTTACAGCTTGGATGGGATATACTGCCCACCATATTCTCCAGATCTGGCACCTTCTGATTATTATTTGTTCCGGTCTCTACAAAATTTTTTAGACGGTAAAACCTTTACTTCAAATGAGGAAGTCAAAAATCACCTGGATCAGTTTTTTGCCAGCAAAGAACAAAAATTTTATGAGCGTGAAATCATGCTACTGCCAGAAAGATGGCAAAAGGTATTGGACCAGAATGAACAATATATAATTCAATAAAATATTTATTCACTATAAGAAAATCGTCTTTTATTTTCATTAAAAAAAACGAAATTACTTTCCGAACAACCTAATATTATCCTATGATTTTGTTTTATTTTTATTTTTGTTTTATCTAAAAAGATATTTACAAAAATATCTTCTCTTACATATAGAATAAAACTATTAATTGTGGACCACTCTTTAAAAAAAAAAATCATGTGTTTTTTTATTCAAAATAATATCAAATAATTAATAAAATGTTTAATAATTATAATTATAATTATAAAGATCACGTTATGGATAATTTTATTTCATTTCATTACATTTTATATATTTTAATTCGAATTAAATAAAGTATAAGTAATTATCCATATTTAAGTTTCATGTACTAACTGCGGATCTATTCACTAAATGCTTTATTCTTTTTTATGGCATTATTACATCCCATAAGAATAATAAAAGATTTGCGCATGCATACGTAATATACAGGATGTCTCAAAATGATCTCCAAATATTTCGTGTGCACAATTATGATAAACCGGGGCCCTTTAAAATGATTGAAGTGATTTTGAGAAGTATTTGGAAGCAGAAATACGAAAAAAGAATAAAAACATTTTCTAAGCAACAGATACCAAAATAACTAACAATTAAACAGAAAAATAAAGAAGACTTCGCGGTAATTATAATATTTAGATTAAGGAACACCCTGCTGATAACTTTGACTTTGACATATGTTGTCAAGATCATGACCCTGAGTGATCTCCGACAGGTTTTAGGTGGCGATTGTCCTTCGTTAAAAAGTTATTAACAAACAAAATTTTTTTAATAACGTTTTATTTCTACTACATTTTTCACCCGAAGCGACTCTCACTCCCCTCCCCCTTACAAGAGGCGCACGACTTTCAGTAGAATATTTTAAAGAAATACTCGTATTATATAGTTGTATTATAGTATATACCCATGAGTATATAATAATCTAACCCTAACCTAACTACCATGGTTGGATTAGGGTGAGGTTATTATATACCATTAAACGTTCCGAATATTTTTGAGTATTTTTGAAAAATATAGTAGAAATAAACCGTTATTTTTAAAACTTTTTTTGTTAATACTACTTTTAATATAACTTTAATAACGTTAATAAAACTTTTAATAAACATTTAATATAACGTAAATAAAACTTTAATAAAACTTTTTAACGAAGGACGACCGCCATCTAAAATTATTTTTCTCGTATTCCTATCTACAAATGCTTCTCAAAATCACTTTCATTTTGAGGAGCCCCGGTTATGATAATTGTGACCGTGTGTTGATAGAGCAGACTAAACTAAGTCTTCTGCCATACCTACTGGCAATTATCGCAATAGTAAATAAGGTATTTATTATTAAAAATCGCCGAATTGGTTTTCAATAATTTTTTACTCAAGTTATCAATTATCAACTTTACAAAAAAACAATAAGTAATAAAAATTATTTATTTTCTTTTCATAGAGTTCTGAGAATTTTTTCAGAATTTTTTAGTATCGCATTTTCTCATGTTGGTAAAAATAGTGGTCAATAAGAAAATGCAGTATTAAAAAATTGTTAAGAAGATTTTTAAAAAATTCTTAGAACTCTACGAGAAGAAATTAAACAATTTTTGTCTTTTGAGCAAAAAGTATTGAATATTTTATATGCTGATAAAACGGACTAAACTAAGTTGAAAGGTCCTCTATTATTTTGCAATTTTTGCATTAAGTTGACAAGATATTAATTACCAAAAATTGCCGAATATTGGTTTTCAATTTTTGGTAAATGTTTACTTTTATATATTCAGCCCCAAATGACCTACTAATCTTGACCTTGATCCTTAAAAGTCGAAGCTATTAACCTTTTCTGTCGCTCGTTATTCATTAAAAAGTTGTTAACAGAAAAATTTTTATGAATAGCACACAATTTTTAAACACAAAATACATATTTTAATAGTATTTTTCCTTAATAGGGGGCTTTAAAAACAAATTCTCTGGAAAAGGTTGACCTCCTTAAGGGTTAAGCTCGATGTTAAGGTTAATTAGAGGTCATTTGGGAAAGATAAATATTTACCTAATTTTTTACTCAATAACTATTAACTTTACAAAAAGAAACTGCAAAAGACAAAAATAAATTTCTTTTTCATAGAACTCTAAGAATTTTTTTAGAATTTTTTATCAACTATTTAATACTGCATTTTCTTATTTTTATTAATATGAGAAAATACGATATTAAAAATTCCGAAAAAATTCTTAAAAAATTCTTATATATTTATGGAAAACTAATAACTTTTGTCTCCCGTTGTTTTTCTGTAAAGTTGATAGTATTTAAATAAAAATTATTCAAAACCAATATTCAGCGATTTTTAGTAATTAACCCTATGTTATTTTTGATTACCTTCCTTATAACACCAGGATTTGGTTGTGAAACCCTACAACTTTATCACACTATATCTCTGAACTGAATACATATTTTTTAGCTCAGAACGTATGAAATTTATACTTCAAAGTCAGACAAAGATAGATAAATATAAATCAAATAAATATTTTATTTTTTATTAATTATAATGTTTCAAAAAAATTTTATTAGAAAAATTTACAAAAATGACTACTTTAGATAACAAATTTTCAAATTTTTAAATTTAATGTTTAAGAAAAAACCCGTAAGATTTTTTTAGTTGACCCTTTGTATTAACAAAAAAAAAATAGTATGATATGAATTGCTCAAAAAGATATAATTATATGAACTGTCGAAAATCGACATTTTTGAAGAATCTACATATTTTAAGTTTACAATTAAAAAATAAAATTTTATTATTTAAACAATATAAAAGAGTAATAATGTAAGTAGATAAAGGATTGTACATGTATAAGTATTATTATAGCATGTTATTATAGCAATTAAGTTTATTTAGATTTAGGTTAGAGGATGATGCAACACTCGCTCTAAAGCAATAAATCCGCCCCGGCCGAGCGATCTCCGAAGACTGACAGAAATTATAAAATTTCAACTACTATATTTATTATATTGAAATATAATTCTTTTTAGTTCCACATTTTTGTGTACTTACTTTTATACTATCGAAAATTTAGTAAACGTATATTTAATAAAAAATAAAGGAATACCCAAAACGCCGAAAATTTACAAACTAATCACATGTGGATCTCAAGAACCCTCTTTTTTTGTGCACTCCCACATCAAGAATAACGCAAAAAAATCCTTGCAGAGTTATCATATAAACGGACAGTTAAAGTTTTTTTTTAGCCTTAATCCAGGTCTTTACATTATATTATGAAAAAGTTACTGCAATGTAAAAAACGCACAGAGTACGTTGAACCCATGAATATCATAACAGGGATAATATCTTATTAACTATTGCAAAAATTGCAAAATGGACATTTTGATTCAGTTTAGTCTCATCTACCTTTTTGTGAATTGCTAGAGTCTCGCCGGATACTCTACATAATATTGATCATAAGAAAAGTATTGTAACATGTAACCTTTAAAAGACATTACATAAATTTATTTGATACTATATACTCATTTGTGTATAATAAAACAATAGCAAGTTATTTTAATTTTTATTAAAATCTAGATTTTGTAATTAGACTTTTATTTCGCCTAACCCTCTCAATTGTGGATCATGATACAATTTTAACAGATTAAAATTTATTTAAAATTGGTAACAATTAAAAATCAATGAATAATTTAAAATTACAATAAAAATAAATGAAAATTAAACGTTTAACAATAACAACTAATTAAATTATCAATAATAACATTTTTTGCATATAGACATGTAGATATACATTTTATATTCTATTTCGATACTTAAAACAAATAAATCTTATCGGAATGGCATCATTTGTAAGACTTGACAAGTTTTTAAATATTTTTATAATAAATTTACACAATAAAAGTACTATTAGGTGCCATTACACAAAGCACGGAAATGCAGAAACATGGAAGACAAAATTAACTAAACTTTACTGTAGATTTCTGCATTTATTCTTTATCTAAATGCCAAAGTAAAACAAATGCTAAAGAACCTTATGATATACATCATATATATTGTATATTAAATGAAAAATACTTTAATAATTTAAACATAAAAAGTAATTCGGAATTAGTGCTTGATCCACATCTAGTGCTTTTATTCTAATTATGCGTACTAAAAATCTTCTTTTATTGTAATTGAAATATTTAAAAAGTTTCTTTTATTTTACAGGATGCTCCACCGAATTATGAGAATGTTGACTTGTCATTTTCCTATATAAGCAAAGATTGCACAGGATTAAGGTATACATTCATCACGTTTCGTAAATCAATACAAGTAAATTATTTTATACCTAAAAAACTATTAATCTTAAATTTTATAATTTGGTAGACATGTAGGAGTCTACGCGCTTTTCCATCAAAATTTATTGGGAGCAAATCATATATGCAGACATCAATTATTTAGTCCCGCTATTGATAAACTTATAGCGTAAGTTTAATGTAACAACAAGTAACCATAATTCTCTCTCGGAAACTCTAGCAATTTATATTTTTAATTTTTTATCTATATATGTAGAAAAAACGGTTTTGCTGAAATATCTAAAAATTTAGATAGTAATCGGAAATAATAGAGATCGAAAACGTATAATTCTAATAGAAATGGAAAAAGTTATTTAATAAGTGTCCTCTGAAAATAATTTTGTTGGACCGCTTCAAATAGTTATGCAGAATGTTCAAGTTAGTTGCTGAGATATCAAAACTTTTTGCAGCAGTATCATCATGCTTGAGCTACATAATTATTTTGACGATCCAACAAAATTATTTTCAATTAAGGAAAAGCTATCTGAAACAGCCTATTAGGAACTAGCACCATAAATGTTGTGTTTAAGGTGATCCTAAAGTGAAGTCCGAACTTTAACGAAATTGCTGTTTCGATAAAATGTGACATGGACACATCTTTACGTACTACATCAATATCTCATATACATATACGGTAGGATTGGGTATGAGCACTATAGGTAATGAGCATCCTTTATATTTCTACAACGATTGGTACTACCCAGCAAACATGACTTGGCACTGTTATATAATTTTTTTATCATTATTCGCATGGCTCTGTTTATAACAACAAGACAGCTTTATGCCGTAAACGAGATATCTTGACATAAATATAGTAATTTTGTTACATGTCTTTGTTACATATTTAGCACATAACATAATTAAATTAAACGTAATTAAGTTACATCCATGTGATATATAGATAAATATATATATATATATATATATATATATATATATATATATACAACGGCACCACAAGACCTTTATACCGAATCGTGAGAAACGCTTATGGTATATATGATTGTGTGTCGTGTCGATTTTTCCTTTATAGATATATTTTAAAGATATTTAATTCTAAATTTATAGAACTTTATATTACAAGTGAAGATATTACAAGTTGAAGATATAATCTTATTCTGTAGTTATTCTCTTTTAAATTGAGACATTTTCGTATAAGGCAGCAATTTAAAAATCGTTAATATAAAGTAATCATTTAAGTTTGTTCTCATGAAGTTCATTTAAACTGATCGCATAGTTTACAAGAAATTTATATTCTTCAATGAAAAAGACTAGACTATATGTCAAATGAATGCGTGTACATCAAATGAGCATCTTATAACTTTTATTTTGTCATTTTTAAATTATAATATTTAAAATGAGTAGTAACATATAAAATTAACAATAATTAGGTATAATGGCATAAGATATTGTTAGTAATCTTTTTAGGTACCGTTTATTCCTCTTTACACGGAAAAATTTGAACATTTTAATAAAATCAGGGTATCTTTATAGTTCTAATAAAATGGGCAAATACTCGTATATAAAAGTACTGAAGGATATTTGTCCCCATACATCGAAGAGCAATGTAGTCTATAAGATATAGTGTAATAATTGTGATGCGTCATATGTTGGACAGACGGGCAGACAATTAAAAATCAGAATTACAGAACATCGTAATCATATTAGACATAACACTTCTGTCCGTTCTGTCATAACGGAGCACAGGCTAGTATGATCACGATTTTCAATGGTATAAGGTTAAAATTTTAGATGAAGAGCCTTGCTATAGGAAACGCTTAAATTTCCGTTGCTTAATATTAAGAAGCAGAAAAACAGTTTGAATTTACAAACTGATACTAAAGGTCTTCATAAGGCATACATATCTATTGTAAATAAAGTTTAACTTTTTGATACTGTACGGTCCGTCTCTTCTCTCAGTCCATGGTGATCTGTATCAGCGAGCGTACAAAACAATCGACACACAATGTCCGTCTTTCACGTCTGTGTTTCATTTGTCTTTATATATTCCAATGGCTATTTTCTATACTTATATGGACACACTTGTTTGAGTAATTTACACATGTTTCGGTGAATTTTTATTCCTGATTAGAATTCCGGTATGTTAATTTATTTACATTTTATTCTTTCGTAAGAAGTCTTTTTACTTTTGTTATATTTACTAGAACTTTTCCAAGAGATATGATACACTTTTGACTGTTCAATCATACGTGAATCGAGTTCTATTGGGTTGTTCGGAAAGTAATTTCGTTTTTTCCCAACAGAGGACTTTTGTATTTTTTCACAGCCAAGCCGCATAATCATTATATATTTTGACAGCTGATATAGCAAGGCTTGCTTGTGAAAAAAGTTCGATTGATTCTACGCAGTAGTTTTTGGTTGGTGCCCTATCAAATATGAAAGTGAAAAGCAGCATTTTCGGC
>NW_017305061.1:124704-129319 GCF_001594115.1 Trachymyrmex septentrionalis
TTTTTTTTAGCTTCTACCGGACAACACAACGATCAATTCTGAAGTGTACTGTCATCAGCTGGACAAATTGAATGATTCACTTAAACAGAAAAGGTCAGAATTAATCAATAGAAAAGGTATAGTGTTCCACCAAGATAATGCGAGACCTCATACAAGTTTGGTAACTCGCCAAAAGCTTTTACAGCTTGGATGGGATATACTGCCACATCCACCATATTCTCCAGATTTGACACCTTCTGATTATTATTTGTTCCGGTTTCTACAAAATTTTTTAGACGGTAAAACCTTTACTTCAAATGAGGAAGTCAAAAATCACCTGGATCAGTTTTTTGCCAGCAAAGAACAAAAATTTTATGAGCGTGGAATCATGCTACTGCCAGAAAGATGGCAAAAGGTATTGGACCAGAATGGACAATATATAATTCAATAAAATATTTATTCACTATAAGAAAATCGTCTTTCATTTTCATAAAAAAAAACGAAATTACTTTCCGAACAAGCTAATACATCAAGACTCACCCGAATTATGAATATTATGAATATGCGAATATTTGCGATAATTATTTGCGAAAATTATTAATTGTACTGCTGTTTTTTTATATGTTTAATGTCTGAAGAGGGCTCAATCCGATAGAGTCGAAACTTGTAACTTTTAATTTTTGCATTATGTAATTTTATCTCTCTTTATTTGTAATATATTCTTTTAATGGAGTGATTTTTTTAAAGAAATGTGTTGACTCTTACTTTGCCCTTTATTTATTATTATTTATTTAGTAATCTTTTTATTCTATTATATTAATCGTTTTACATATTATTATGAATAAACTATTGACTAGGAAGTAGTGCGAAAACCTCCTTAATATAGAGTGCGTAAAGATTTAAATTTTATGTCAAAAAAACATAAACAACAATTGATTGAAGCCGAAGTGGATCCCTAGTAGAAATTTCCTTGTCAATGCCACGATACTGGCGAGTACCACGATACTTTGCTATTGCTTTGCCACCCACAATTATTTTAAAAAAATCTGACATAACGTGATGAAAGGGATTGACATGGAGTGTTTTCCAACAATGTACACAGATGACACAGTATAACACTGTGTCTTACACAAAATGTTCCAACTATGATATAGTCATGGTTCCCAAGGATGCGCATCTTCAACATTGGTGGCTGTTCTTTCACCAATCAAAAATTTGTCCTAAATTTAGAATAAGCATTTGATTGGTTGTTCTAATTTAGAATAAATATTTGAATGATTATCCTAACTTAGTCTGCCGGCCATTATGCGCAATGAAATACCTTCTTAATATTCTTATACCATGGACACAATGTTACACTGCTCGACACAGCAAAAAGCTAAGTACAAACGTGTAAAATATATCAATGTTACCAACTTTTCAAAAAGTTATTTGATAGCCGTACTCATTTTGCAATAAAACTTTCAAAAATCGCCAATTCTGAAAAAATTATAACTTCCCTGGCGGAAAAATTTCTATGCCAAAGTACGCCAAAAATTATTTCTAAATACGACAAAAACTATTCCTAAATACTTGGTTTGAATTACGGAAGTAATTTTGCCATAGAATTCTACTCCTATGCCAAAGTAAGCCGATTTAGGTCTTTGTATGCTAAACACCGCCAAACTACGACAAACTACGCTAGAAAATATGCTTAATTAAGCCTGAAAGTACACTTAACTACGCTAAAAACTATGCACGCGAATGAACTATGGAAGTAGTTTGGCGTAGAATTCTACTCCTATGCCAAAGATTTATTTCATACGCGAAACTATACTCCAAGCATAATTTCGGGTACATTTACACTGTACTGTTTAAAGTAACATGATGGTATTTGGAACTCATTTGGCGTGAATTCAAGATGCTATCATGTTGCTGTCATGATGGAATAGAATTCCATCTTAGTATGGGTACTTTAATATTAAAGCCCAACTTTGTGGGCTCACTTCACATGCGAAATCTCTTATATATTGCATATTATATACTGCATCTCTTATATATTTTTCCAGGTAATTCTTATTTACGAGTTTATGTCGTGGCCCTTTGTCGGCGGAGATGCATAATGCTCAAGGATGAGTAAAAATAATTCCGCGTGAAATGACGTAGAATGGCTTACTTTGTTACAAGTTATAAACGGAAAAATTAAAAGGTAAGTATTGTACTTTGGCATAGAAATATATATCTTAGAAAATAATTTTTTCATGCAACCACGTAACTTCATAGGCATAGTTATTTCTGTGCCCAACTATCAGACTGTAGAGTGTAATTGCGCGTAAAAAAGCATAGAATGGCATACTTTCTTGAAATACTATGAAAGAATTAAAATAAATTTGGCATAGTTCGGCATAGAAACGCGTAGGAGAAGCCATAACGCTTCAGGAAGCAATAATTATTAGTTGCGCATACTTTGGCGTACCTTCTATGCCTAATTAAGTCCAAGTAGGCCAATTTATATCTTTCGCGAAGCTTGGCGTAGTTATTTCTATGTTTAACAACGTGATTCGCCACAGTTATAGAAGTAGAAAAGCGTACTTTTTGGCGTACTTTGGCATAGAAATTTTTCCGCCAAGGTTAAGTCTAAATAAAATTCATAAATCTATTATTGATACGTTAAATATAATAATATAAGAATAAAAATGGAAGACTGCAATGAACTTCTGGTGTTACACTATGAAACTAAACTGCGTTCCAACAAGTACAACTTTACACAGTGGAACACAGTGTAACGTCTCTGTGTCCTAGCTGGAAAACAGCCATAGTGTGCTCAGTTTGCAAGCGTCTCTCTCTAATTCTCTGCTCTTTCGTTTGTTCGGTGATCATTCGTAGTTCCAGTTTAGCCAACCTTAGTTGGTGAAAGGTGTCAGTGATATTATCATTCAGATCAATAGTAAAATCATTTAAACTAATGATAAAATTATACGGACAGTGGTAAAATATTTTATCATTGGATGTATTTAATAGGAATACCATTCAACTAATGATATATTAGTTACTATTGGATCAATAGGAAAATCATTCGATCAATGGTATAATATTTTGCCATTGGATTATTGTCAATAGGAATATCATTCGCATTGAAAGCTACTCATTTATATCATCCAGTAGTGCTTTCAATATTATACTAATGGCAATATTTTACTACTGAAGATTTTATCACTGATCGGTGATAAAATTTTTAATAATAAAATATTACCTCAGATAACCAAGCATGCGATATCCCACGATACCCGCACAAAATACCGTCCTGTTACTATACTGCCACGAAGTGTACGGCGTAACTGTATGGTAGCAGTACAAAAAGTGTACATGAATATTACAGCGTATGAACACTACTGCATACTATTTAGCTACATCATGGTATATTATATAACCTGTACCGTATCAATACAGCGTATTATTGACAAGAAAGAGACTGTAAAGACCTCTAGTCAAAGACGATATACATGTACAACTGGTACTACAAAAGTACAGCGTATGATTTCCTAACCTGAAAATAGTAATTATACAATTAAAATTAAATATTAAACTGTAACTGACTGAATGTTCAATTGAACTATACAAATTTCTATCAGGATCATATATTGAAGAGATGTATCATAGCTATACATCCATGATTATACAGAGTTTCTCAGAAATAAGGTAGGAGCCGCATTAGGGGCGTAGAATGGATCAAGGAAAACAAAAAATCTGATATTATTTTAAGATATATAAAATCTTCGCTGTAGTCGCCGCCATCACTGTCGAATGAGGTGCGATGGGCCATGCTACAAATTCGTGCGGCACAGCTTTATCGCACATTGGCTTATACGTTTCCTTTTTTAATTTGAAAACTGCAACGAATATTTCAAAATAGTATGAGACTTTTTTATTCCTCTTGACCTATTCTATGCCCTCAATGCTTTTACCTTATTTCTAAGACACCCTGTATAGGTGTTCGTGGATCGTCGAAGTGCAGCGGTTTAATATGATTTCAGAAGTTAAGGATAATAGATGGCGGTATGCAACCGGATAAGTGACCGCTTCGAAGCATGAAATTAGTTCCCGAATTCAGGGAAACACGGTTTTTTTTAATCATAATTTTATGATATGTATTCTGGAATAAGATATTAATCATATCTGGAATAAGATATTAAATATATCAATAATACTCATTTTAGCGATAAGATTATAAAATTAATGTACCACTGAAAGCATTACTAGCTAGTGGTAAGATCCTCAGTGATAAAATATTACCATTCGCAAAAACTCATTCAGCTTATTATAAAATTGACTACTATTGGAAACGCCATTCATTTTCAATGATTTTTTCAATGATACTTTTAATAATAAAATCATTTGTTTTTTCATGATGGGCACGCATATAATTTAGGTTTGGTTTCTTTTTATCATATAATACCTAGTACTACGTTTATACGCGTCGCATGCTCTTATCCCAGCTCCTACTCACTTTAACGCGTTTGTTGGAGTGAGTAGGAGCTACAATAAGAATTGAAACATATTTTGGAAATATATTCTCGAAATATCTATACTTTTTTATAAAATTTTTTATATATAAATTCTGAAATATTGTAAGATTAGTATAAAAAAATTTATTTTC
>NW_017305061.1:129419-133644 GCF_001594115.1 Trachymyrmex septentrionalis
TATATGAACATATTTTATATATAATTATATTATAATGTCAATATATATACAATATATATGAAACATTTTTTCCCATTTTTAATCGAATAAATCAATACATAAATATAAATAAATAAATAAGTACAATTGTATAAATAAATACAATTTGTACCAACAATACTTATACCAACGTATTGCTTAGCAGAATCCTCAGGGCATCTACGGAATTATTCCATTTTTCTTAGAATACAATAGATATCTAAGGAATAATTGAATAATTCAATAGAAATTCATTTCGAATAATTTCGTAATACGTACTTTAATAAACTCTTAATATCATGTTTGATATTTGTTTGACAGTTGATGTTCCACGTTTCGAAAAGAGAAAAGGACATATGACGGGATCTGATGAAGTTACATAGAGATCAGTTGCAGCAATATCATTTATTTCTTCGCAGTTGGCAGGCCTGGCTCAATGAACAATACTTCGACTCGCAAAAAGGGGCGTGGTTCGCCTAAACTGAGCAACTATGTCAATCCCTTCCATCATGGTTCATAAGAGATCTAATCTTGCGCTTGGTATGAAAATGGCTTAGCATTCGTAGCAAAATTTATTAAATAGTTTAACGTGACCCATGACAGACCTCGCACCTCACATAAAAATATGATCGCAGCTCTTGTTCACATCACAGTATTTCGTAGCTGTGACAGATTTTCCAATCTGAATAGTCGTGAACTTTAATGGTTCGGGGCAGAGTGACCACATAGAAAACCACATCAAATAAGCCTAATTTCATTGATTTTTGAGACAGGAGTTAAACAGAATAATTTTTTTTCTTTTCAAACCTTCATTTTTACGCGAAAAAAATAGGCTTATTCGACGTGCTTTTTCATAAAACGAAGGAATCTGACAAAAAAAAGTGTCACTCTGCCTAGCGAACCTGAAACATCAATCTTACAACTATTTAGGTTAGAAAATTTGTCACAGTCTGGTGCTGACAAGTATCGTGCCGCTACCGAGGATAATCAATTCTCGACGAAAAGAACAGCAGCAAAAATGGAATAGACTGGGGAAGGAAAACACTAGAGCACAAACACAAATAGCATCGTCAAAATCGGCCACATTTGCGGTCAAAAATAAAACATGCAACTCTCAGATTGCAAATGAAACACGTCTGCCATTGTCGGACGATCTCTCGAGACTATCGCTTTGCAATTATCATTTCTAAACTAAGTGAATACCAGCTTATTATTTCAAGGAGTTGTAATCTCCTTAAATATTAATAATATTAGACTGTCAGTAAAGGCATGAAATTAAGAATGGTTACAGTTGGAGGTATAAGTAACATTGGCAATGACTCGATCACAAGCGTGTGATTAGCTCAGAGTAAATGTATTAGGCTATCGTTCTAGAGATCGTAGGTTCAAATCTTGGCGACGCGATTTCAATAATTAATTATAGTTAATAGGACAAGAATATAGATATGCAAAACAGTAAATAATAAATTAAACTGGAAAAATAAAAGTAAACGATAAAAAAAATTATTTTTTTTGTTAAGATATAACCGTAATCTTTCTATTACATAAAAAATAGTTTTTATTTAAGAAAATTTTTTGTACATATAAAAAATATATTTCTTTTATTAAAAAAAAGAGTTGCAAAACTATTTAAACTATTTTTTTAATTCTAGAAAGAAATATCCAAAAAAAAAGAACTTCAAATCAAAGAAATCAAATCGACGTCGACCTTATTATTATTTTTTAATTTTTAATGTGCCATTCCATACAGTACCGATTATTAAATAATTCGAATGTTTATAATAAGCGGAAAATTTTCAGAAATATTTCAACCTTTCACATCTCATGTGCAACAATTCTGAAAGGATTCAACAATACATCATATGAAATATTTTAATAGAAATATTTCTAAAATCTATCATAAGCAATAAATTAAAAAACATATTTAAACAGAACAAAGAATCGTGATGGCTCCAAAATGTTTACTAAAAGTCATTTTTTTTAATCGATTCAGTTGATATCATCTTAATGTTATTGTTACTTGTTCTACTTCAATTGCGAAATACTTTTGTACATGAATAATGATATGTGGAAACTGCAAATGTAATTTTTTAATAGTAATTATGTATATGTGCGTATACATATAATAATGAATAATTAATTAAAATAGTTGGCGGTATAATTACTATTTTTGAGAAACATTTTAAGTTTATTTCAATAAGTTTTATAATCTGTAAACAAAACACAAATGCGTATGCCTAATGATCAAAACTCTTAATAAATTTTAAGTACTTCAGAAATAATATTATATTAAACAGAGTTGGGTAAGCTAACTTTTTTTTTAACTAAATTAAGTTAAAGTTAACCTTAAAAATTTAATTTTATTAAAATACAAGTTAATCTATAATAAAAGTAATTGAATTAAAAATTTAGCTAATAAAAATAGTAATTAAAAAGTTAAAAGTTAAATTTAGTTCGAACGAACAATAAAAAAAAAAAAAGAAAAAGTTTGACTATTTTATATAATTTTTCGTATTTTTCCTTGTTTAGCTTATTTAGTTCCTAGCTTATTTATTTAATCTGATTGTTTTAGTTCACAAGTAGCAATACTAGGCCGGTTCTAACTCGGGTCCTCTGAGGGCGGCGCGGGGCGCAGGGGGTACTCGCTGGCGCGAGGAGGAAGGCGCGGGGAGTACTCGTTGGCGCAGAGGAAGGCGCGGGAGAGGGGGAAGGCGTGGGAAGTCCCGATGGCATCACTGTTATAGGATCCCGGTCGGTTGATTACATAAACAATGCGGATTACATAAACAATGCGTTTCTTATTTTTTTCATCCGCCGCCGCCGCCGCCACCGCCGCCACCGCCACCACTGCCGCCGCCGCCGCTACCGCTGCTGCGGGCCTCGCGTCCACTCAAAAAATGTGTAGATAACAAGGGCTTGCACGTTAGAGAAAGATAGAGCGTGCACGACGCTTTACATGGTACAATTATTATCTGGCAGGTGTCAGATTAATAACGTGACTGATATTATAACGTAGTATGCTTTGTAAGCGATAGAGCGTGCACGACGATGTTAGAGCGCATAACGTGATATGAGTGAAGAAAAGAAGAAATGAATCCTCTTTTTTATAACGCAGTTTTTTCAATACGATTTTTTATTAGTACGTCGAGGTATAGTATGGATGGACGGATGGAGAGTAAAATAAAGTACATATATAAAATGATGTGGACGAAAATTTTTTATTCGCATCTTAATGTTTTTGCATCTATCATGTTTTTTTCGTACGTATTAAAAACTGAAGCTAATAATTCGTAATCGATGAGTTGACGTCTATTGAAGAAGCCACTGTCGCGGTGTTCTCAAACGTGATATTGGAGAATCACGTATACTTTGCATCAACCGTATCGACGAGTCGGGATAATCGTTCGAACGTTACATCGATACACCCGTCAAAGTCAAACATACGATATAGCGTCGTTTCGGTCATTGTAATGCATACGGATGAAGAATCGAGACGTACGAGCATAACATCGTTCGGCGTACAAACTCTGACGATTAGCAATCCAACACTTATAAAATTGTCATTGTATTCGTTTCGAAGCATCTTGTAAATATTCCATCGCTGCTCGTAGAGACTCTTCCAGGTTTCGAGAGACAGCGACAGTTCGTGTCCGCGATGATCTCCCAGGACGATCTCCACGTAACTCGGTGGATCAACGTTGATTCCAATTTCCAAAAATTTATAGACCGTATTTGTCAGATCGTAACGTCTGCTCAGTAAACGCATCGCACGATGCTGCGGACTGCATACTCGTACATAATGTTAAAGAAAAAGTTTCTTTTGTGTATAGAATGTTGAAACTTACATGTTATATTCCTTCTTCACGTCGTACGATGCGCTGCTCTCTTTGGCGAAATACATTTTTTTAACCGTTCGTACAAGCGTACTATTACTGATTGCATCCGCGTAAATTATGGCGTATATAAGGTCTGTTCAAAAAGTATCGCGAATTTTGTGTTTTTTCAAAAATTATTTATTTATTCATGAATATCTATTTTGTCCCCTTCAAGTAATCAGATATTATACACTTGTGCCAACGTTTTTTCCAATCCTCGAAGCACTTCAAAAAATTATTTTTTGTGATCTTGTTCAGCTCCTCCTTCGATGCCGTCTTTATCTCCTCAATCGTAGCGTAGCGTCGTCCTTTCATGGGCCTCTTCAGTTTCG
>NW_017305061.1:134590-146336 GCF_001594115.1 Trachymyrmex septentrionalis
TATCAAATGACGGCCGCCGTTGTCTATGCACTGATTGAGTCGATTTCTGAAGTTTTGCGTCACTCTCTGAAGCATGTCCACCGGTATTTCGGCGATGGCGTTCCGAATGTTTGTCTTCAGGTGAGCTAGGGTCTCTGGTCGATCGTTGTAAACAATAGACTTCAAATAACTCCATAGGAATAATGAAGCGCGCTCGAAAAGCACGTTGAGTGGCGGCAATGGAGCGGCCATTACCAAAGTATGCCTCGACGGCAAACGCGCAATGTTCTCTTGTCCAAAGCATGATCGAGACTGGCTGTGGGGGGAACAAAAATTGAGGACCTATCCTTTCGGACGCACCCCCTCCCAGCTTCCTACCTTCACCCCTTGCCGTTTGGCGCGTTTTTCAAAAAAGTAAGTTTCTCTGCCGCACCCTGTACATACATACATACATACATACATACCTACATACATACATACGTTTATACGTACGTTTATACATATACGTTTATACATACATACGAGTACATGTATTACAAAGGAAGGAAAAAGAAATACATAATAAATATGTTAACGTATTTTTATTTAAAAAATTCTTTTGCACCCACCAGTTATATATTTTCAACACATTTTGTAACGCGCAATTCTTAATATGTTGTTCACATCGCATAGTACTAGTAACATTCAGATTAGTTAAAGATTCCATGTCTTCGTAAACTGCATCCAAGTACGTACATGCGTTCTCGTTCATCGTCCAGAAGCAAATTCCACAGCCACGTTCGTTTTTCGCGTTCCTTAACGTACACAATAGCATCATCTTCAAATGCCGTGATCAGGCGTTTAGCATCACTATACGAGATCATGCCGTCCTCCCATCGCAATCCATGGTGATAAGCACTCAACCAGAAAGCGCAAGACCTGTCGGATCTTGTCAAAAATTTCCATAGCACGAGACTCATAAAAATATAATGCGTGAGAACGGTCGCCTGTTTCAGCACCGCCACTTCCTTTACGATAAATTTCTTGTTAACGTGAATCCTTGCAGATCCACGAACGTTGGCACAGACATGTTATCGAGAATATTGCGATCGATTGCGGCATATCATAGATTTTATATCATATCAGAGGTGCACTTAGGTGATTTTGCGCACAACGTTGATCAATGGATTATACTGAACTACACGATCGTGTATGATGAGACAATAGGCTGTTGTATTTGCGGGTACGTTCTCCTTACATTCAAAGTCTAATCCACGTAGCACGTCCACGATGCCACTCTTGACCGATTCTATTGAGTGCAATCGATGGTCACGAATGGACCATTACGTAAAAAAGTTGTAAAGAGACTCGGCTCGAGATACTCTTATCCGTAGTAATCCTTGCAGAAACGCGCATACAAGTCGTACAGAATCGCGCATCTGTTTTTATCCAAATCCAGATTCAAATCATCGTACGGATAACATACCGTATTCAGATAGAGTTTCGCATTGGTTAATTTGCAGTGGTCGAATTGACTTGTACATGATTCTTTCCTCGGACATGATTTTTTCGATCTGTTTGCATAGCGAAAATAATATAGCGCGGCTTCTCGAACTGAGTAGCCATTTTGATGACCCACAAATGCTTGGTTGTGCTTTGCAAGAGCAGAAACTCGTACAGATCCCAAAAACGAAAAGCCATGCTCAGATATCATCCGCTCTCCAAAGCGCGCAGCATCGACAGCTTATTTATTTCGCTCAATAATACGAGTACGTGCTGCATTCACCACTGTACTTTGAATAATTCGAGCGTCGGCTCTATCGCCGGATCTCCCGTCAGACAATTGTTGCCGTTGCCCGCTCGTATTAAAATCAATTCATGACGAGCATTGATCACCACACATTTGTAATCTTCGCAAAATCCCAACAGTAGAGCACGTAGAGCGGTACACAGAAATTAAAGTATCCGCTCGCAGTAGTCTGCGCAACTCAGCCAACATCACGCTTCTGTCGGATGACACTGTTACATAGTTTTTGAGCGTGCTAGTTATGCCTACGTTTCTGTTACGATCAATTTCCACACCGTTGAGTTCATATCGAATCTCATCGAATATAAACGCGACGCAATTATTTCCCAATGACACGTTAATATCCTGGACCACTTTGTTCTTCGTCAGTTTTCCCTCGACGTATAGAAAGCTTTCGTACGGTAGTGTGTACAGATCCTGTTGCTGTATGGGTATTCTTATCTCGTCGCTGTATCCGAACGTTGTATTGGCGAACGGGTTGTATATGTGAGTCTCAATCTTGACGATGCGATCGTCGAAGATCGGCTCGTCTTTAATGTTTAAGATATCAGTCATCTCAAATATTGCGCGAATTCCAAAGACTTTAAAAATATAACGTTCGACGCGCTGAGTTTCTTCTTCCTAATGCAGTTGGATGAGCGAGTGTTATCGAGCTGTGACGTCGGCCTTGTAAAGAATACGTTATCTCTCTGCGTGCGCTCCGTTCTGTTCAGCACGAGCATCTTACGCTCACGTTATCACTATTTACGTCGTACGTGCAATCTAACAGTGATATCTTCTCCTCGAAAATCGAGCAATCATCCGTTCTGGTCGACGACGCGTATCGTTAGATCCGTAATGGTCCGTGCGATAATCGGTAGGTAAATGATCTGCGCCGGCCTCTCCAATATCTTATATCCTGGCGATATAAATTTTCGCTCGGCGAAAATTCGTGTGCACGCTTTTGCTGTACGCACCCGCGGTCACGTTACACTCTACGCGGACAACGTGTTTACGTTCATTATGTTGATCGACATGCCCGATTTGTGCCATCATCGCAGTCGCAGTATAAGCTTCGACGAGAATCCCAGCAGCGATCCAATACTGTTGGGCTTGTCAAAGTTTATTCTGTATGCACATCTAATCTCGCATCTCATCGTGTTGTAGTTTGCGCGGAGCGTAATCAGGTATTCTCCACCCTCACCATTATCATCATCGGTGTCATTGTTGTTATTGTCACCGCGCACTACGTCAACGGTTTCAAGCGCTTCGCGGTGCGGACGTTTCCGTAAAATCGCGCGTTTCAGAAATTTATGTTTCGCACTTCGTACGAACCTTCGGGAATTGTAATTTTCGCATCATCTGTGGCAAAATAAAATTTGTTGTTTGATTTATTCACGTTCGGTATCATGTGATAAGTCTCAAAAATCGCCAGACCGAGCTCGTAATCGCCGTCACTCAAATCTATGGCAAGAAAGTAGTTCGCCGCGAGGACGGTGCTCTTCCCGTTCAGCGTAAGCGTCAGCGACATGACGGAAAAAGCGTTCGACTAATACTGAGATTTCACAGCATCTCGTCGAACTTTGTAAATTCACGCACGTCTACTGTTTGCAGACACATCTGTCCGCAGGAGCTCTGATCGTACATCTGATAGAACATACAATTGTACTCTGTCGTAGCACCATTCCCGAAATATCACACCAGTTTTTTGGGAGGTCAAAGATTATTGAAACTGTCAAAGTATACGACGCGGTTGTTCCTTTTCGCTACCTAGTGAGTACCAGGTTCCATCGCATCGTCCAGATACACGATACCGCTTTCGTTTCGACGCGCACCGGTTATCGGTAACGCGTTACGCATGAAAACGCCTCTAAAGTATGGTATACGTCTAAAGTATGGTATGCGTATACGTCTCGCGAGCTCGTTTAATTGCACATTGGTAGTTGCGCCAGACGGCATTTTTATGGTCTCTTTGACGTTTTTTTTTCTTTGCAGCTGCACCCTGTATGTTTGTACAGGCCGAGATACAGTCCGCGTCCGTATTTGTACAGAGCGAGATACAGTCCGCGGCCATGTTCCATCGCGCGGTCATGACGTTGCAGTACAAAATGTACGTCAAGTGGCTGGGATTCGATGGATCGCATAATTCATGGATACACAAAAACAATATTTAAAAAGTTATTTGATAAAATTTTAATTGATATATTTTGTATACATATAACAATATAAGTATTGTACTAGGTTGTTCGGAAAGTAATTTCGTTTTTTTCCCAACAGAGGACTTATTGTATTTTTTCACAGCCAACTTCACACTTAAGCCGCATAATCATTATATATTTTGACAGCTGATATAGCAAGGCTTGCTTGTGAAAAAAGTTCGATTGATTCTACGCAGTAGTTTTTGATTGGTGCCCTATCAAATATGAAAGTGAAAAGCAGCATTTTCGGCGTATTACACTTTTTTACTATCGAAAAGGTAAAAATGCTGTTCAAGCAAGAAAAAAATTATCCGATGTGTATGGAGAAGATGTATTGACAGAACGCCAGTGCCAAAACTGGTTTGCAAAATTTCGATCCGGCAATTTTGATGTTGAAGATGCACCACGTTCTGGAAGGCCAGTTGAAGCTGATGAAGACACAATAAAGGCATTAATTGATGCAAACCGGCGGATAACAACTCGTGAGATCGTTGAAAGATTAAATTTATCGAATTCGACCGTTCATGATCATTTGAAACGCGTCTGATTGAAAATCGTCTTTCATTTTCATAAGAAAAAACGAAATTACTTTCCGAACAATCTAATATAACATATAAAAGTGTAAAATATTTTTTTATTATCTTTTCCATTTTTAGAGCATACAGATATAAAATACGTATATAAATGTACGATACATAAAATAAAAAATAATAATAATACATAACAAATAACAGTACATAAAACATAACAATAATACTTTATAAAACGTAAAAAAACATGCATAATGTGTAAATTATAATGATAATAGTACATAATAGTAACAGGTATGTACATTGTATGAGAATATTTAAAAAATGTAAAAAGACATACACGAAGCACAAATTAAGATAAAACATAATAATAGTAATACACTGAATCAGTAATACACTATGAATCATATATACTATATAAAAAATGTAAAAACATAATAGTAACATAAATGTTGATATGTACATATATAAGGTGTAGTAAAAAGAAATCTATTATTTTTGCATTAAATTGAAGGCTTTATTTAGCATAGTTAGAATGATCCGATTTAGGTCAAATATGCACCGTTTTGTTCAATAACTTGTTGCCATTTTGAAGGTAATTTCATTATGTCTCTCTCATAGAAACCCTCGTCTCTATTGGCAAAAAACTGGGACAGTCGATTTTCACAAGCTTCTCTTGAGGCGAATTTTTTACCAGCAAAATCATTCGCCATAGACAGGAACAGATGGTAATCACTTGGTGCCAGGTCCGGACTATAAGGTGGATGCATAAGAACCTCCCAACCAAGCTCCCGGAGCTTCTGGCGAGTCACTATCGATGTGTGTGGCCTGGCGTTGTCTTGATGGAACACAATTCCTCTCCTATTGGCCAAAGCTGGCCGCTTCTGGGCGATTGCTTCTTTCAGACGGTCCAATTGTTGACAGTACAGGTCCGAATTAAGAGTTTGGCCGTAGGGGAGCAGCTCATAGTAGATGATTCCCTGCCAATCCCACCAAACACACAGCAAAACCTTCCTGATCGTCAATCCTGGCTTGGCCACCGTTTGCGCCGGCTCATCGCGATTCGACCACGACCGTTTTCGCTTGACGTTGTCGTAAGTGACCCACTTTTCATCACCAGTAACCATTCGCTTCAGAAATGGGTCGATTTTGTTGCGATTCAGCAGCGATTCGCAGATGGAAATTCGGTCCATGAGGTTTTTTTGCGTTAACTCGTGTGGCACCCATATCATCGAGCTTCTTTTTATCCAGCCTTATTTAAATGGTTTCAAACGGTTTTTTGTGCAATGTTTAGCTCCTGGGCAATCGAAACAGTGCTTACATGACGGTCGGACTCGACGATTTCCATTATTTTATCGACATTTTCGACAATTGGCCTTCCAGAGCGTGGTGCATCTTTGACATCAAAATTACCGGAACGGAATCGACGAAACCAAAATTGCGCGATATTGACTGTTACGGTATCAGGACCATAAACACTATTCACATTTTCAGCCGCCTGACTTGCGTTTTCGCCTTTATCGAAGAAAAACTGTAAAATATGGCGTATTTTCTCTTTGTTGGTGTCCATCTTTGACACGCGCTCAAACAATACTGACTCAAGCAATCACAAAACTGTCTGAGAAGTTTTTTTAGTACGAAATCTAATCTTTCTAACGCCATTTGGCGTAACCCGATCGCACTTATACAACGCGAGATACAGATTATTAAAGCCATCTATTGGAAAAATAATAGATTTCTTTTTACTACACCTAATATATACACAGAGAGTGTTAGTTAAGTATGTTGCTATACAACAGAGCGATTTTCTGGTTTACGAGTATTTCAAGTAAAAAAGTTCATATAAACATGTCCTAAACGGCTTAGTTCCGACATATAAGTGAATGTTCGCAAATGTTTGACAAAACGGTAAATTGCGTTGGAGATATTTCCTGCATAAATATACTTTGCTTCACGTGAGTTACCATTCGCATATATGTATATATATATATATATATATATATATATATATATATATAAAAAATATATATATATATATATATATGTATGTACGAGTATACGCATTAAAGTTCACTTTCGTTCCTAATTTTATTTTAATTTTATATTAAAATTAAAATTCTATGAATTGTGAACAGCAGCTTAAGAAGAAAATCTCATTTTTGGGGTAAAAAAATCGTTTTTTTTTACAGAATCTGTTAGTTTAATATTTTAAGAATGTCTCTGTAAAATTTTGTATCAAAATTCGTAAAATTTCTAGAAATATTACTGACCGAGCGCCCAACCGAGCACCTGGCTGAGCGCAGATATAAGATTTTTAACAATTGACAGCTGTTCCGGTTTTGTTTTCAGTACAAGGGTCAAGTCAAGTTAGTCTAAGGATAGTTATTCAACAGTAAAATTTTCAATAGTCATTTAACCTCCAAGTGAAACTGACGCACACACGGAAATTAAGAAATGGATCGTAAACATTCACGGAACACGCATGAACGCTAGCAGACCAAAGAAAAGAAAATTCACGGATAATATTCAACTCGGGAAACGGATACTTCATTTGCAAGTATATCAGCAGAAAAATTATCCAAAACTCGAGACGAGAAAATTATAGTGGACTCAGGTCACTGTATCATCGCTTTCTCGTCGTCGTCGTTGTCGTCGTCGTCGTCGTCGTCGCCGTCGTCGTCGCCGTCGCCGCCGCCGCCGCCGTCGTCAACGCCGGATAACGAGATTTTATTATATTATATATTTCATTTATATTATATTATTATATTATACTATATTATAGTTTTGTTTTATTCTATTAATATTCATTTATATTATAATATTAATAAGGCTCGTACGCAAATATCAATTCAATAAAATTAATTCAAATGGCTATTCGAGCCGCGCTGGATATTATTTACGAACTTTTTCAATAATATAATAATTTATTAATATAATGACTACAAACATATCGATCTTTTAAATTTAGCCATCCTCGGTGATCTCGTTTTAATACATTTTAAACAATACCTAATGTTTTATTATAGCAGTTCTTCTTATATACGAAACGTTAAAATCAATCCTAGAAAGTCACATGTAAATATAATATAAAAAAATGTAATACTAATCAACATATTTTATAGTATAGTATTCATTGAGACTGCAACCGCATACACGAGCGTAGCGCAACTTCGTCGCGCGTTCGCAGCCAATATTCTGTCCACTCGGTAAGATTTCTTTTTTGCAACAAGGATTTGGCCTTAAAAGAAACGCGACAAAAATGGATCTTTACGCCACTTCTGAGAGCAACATAAATTTTCGTAACCGATAGTTGAGCGCCAGGCACGAGTAAACATACTCTTTATCGAATTTACTCATGATATTCCACAGAACTTCGAACGTCGACGGCTCTCGTAACTAGTCAGCCTCGAGAATGGCAGAGAGGGCGATTCGTGGATAAAGGATCGTTTGGAGAAAGGGGAACGGCAATGAATCACACAATAATTAATAATAATACGTAAAAAGTAACAAATATATTTTGCTAATTTCCGACTGTCGTTCGTACTCGTCAACAAGGTCACGACGACAGCATGCGATCGAAAGGCGTTATTTTAGCCTCGTACGTGATATGTTCTACGCGGTGCGTGTTAATTACGCTAACTCTCGATAGTACAAGCTTATGCCACGTAAGAGACCCGACAACAATAATTGCACGCGCCTCCCGAACACGGAATTTGGCGACCCTACAATTGCGTGACGCTAGTCTCATCCCGGTAGTTCTCTTCTCCGACCCTCAGCTCGCTATCGTGGATCTTTTTCGTTCTGCGTCCTTCCCCAGCGCTACTCGCTCACTCGTCACAACACAAGTGCCGGGCGCTGATCCTTCCGGGGGGACGCAGTGATCGCTATTTCCATAACGGGGCTTTATCGCGTTTAATTGGCGCATGGCCCCATGGCTCCACGAATTGTTTGAAACCGTGCCATCGGCATATCCTACGTCTTGGCGCGCAAAATTCGACTGGGTTGCAGAGTTTTCTTCGACCACTTAAAAGGCTCTCCCAGATCTTTGCTCTGCGGGAGACTCGCACCTCGCCGCGGTGCCGGCTTCCAGTAGTCGGTGCCTCTGCTTCTGATCTTAGTTGCGACCTCTCAAGGGGAGTCTCCACAAGCTCTGTCTCTCGTCGACACTTGGGCGTAGAGTGGCCATCCCCAGCTGCTGCCCTCATGATTCCTCCGCTATGTGCGCGTGTAATATGCGATAGAACATGGTTCGAACCAATAATCAAATAAAATATCAAAATGTGGAGCGATATTATCTGCGTGTTACCCGTCTTGTAGGATGCTGGGCGCCCCGGCCAATTCGAGTGTGTGCATGCGTGCGTGCGTGCGTGCGTGCGTGCGTGCGTGCGTGCGTGCGTGCGTGCGTGCGTGCGTGTGTGTGTGTGTGTGTGTGTGTGTGTGTGTGTGTGTGTGTGTGTAAAGAGAGTCGCAATGCGGATGTTATTTTGAATATGGAGAATTTGAAAGGAAGTGGGGAAAATTAGAGTTGCGCAGGGTTATATGGTTGAAAGGAAAAAAGGTCAATGGGAATGAGAGATGATATGGGAACTAAAAATAGGCCATCGGATCCTGCGATGCTCACTATTACTCGATCATTAGTGGAGGACATAAAGTAGGACATATATTCTAATAGTTGATGGGCGTTATGAAAGAGGAGAAGAAGGTGATCAGGGGGAGAGTAAGCATCGGTTTCAATATTAGGAATTGAGGGGATGGTATGCGAGACGGAAAATTGAGTAATCGGGGGTGGTAATACCGGATGTGAAACAGGGAGAGTACTGGACGGGACAAGATCAGCAAAGAAATCAGAAGACAGATCGGAGACAGGGGAGTAGGATATTTTTAGTGGTGGCAGTAGATTTGCAACTGGAGACTGAACGCCCTGAATCTGTTCTCGAACCGATGGCTGAATTAACAAAAATTGCTCTCGCGAGTTTATCGTGATGTTATAGCGGACACAGGCAGAGAGTCGGTGCAATCTATTAGTCCCCGCTAGGTGACGGCGACGAGGGGCGGAAGAACTGCGTGAACGCACTAAAAATTTAGTCGTTTATAAAGTGGGACTTCAAAAAAAAATAAGGGGAAGGACCACCCAATGTACTGCAGTGAAATCAAAACTTACTGCTCGGAGATAGCGATGTGTGCCCAAGAGACCGTCGGAGAGAGTGCCGTCGACCGTGAGATGCTGAGCCTCAGGTCCGGTTCATCAATTTTCCCGATCAAGGAATGCCGTTGATCTTATGTTAATGCACTGACTCTACTGGAGAGAGAGGGCTTCGAGAATCAGCTGAAGCCTTTTCAAATGTCGCGACAACTGTAGTCTCTTAAAACTCAAAGAAAAATCACACCGAGCGCCGCGGAACCGCGATTTTTATACTAATCGCCCCTGATTACTCAGATTCGGATTGGTGGAATAGGTTTCGTTAACTAGAAGATAGTAGGATTTTTCTTTGCTCTCGGATTGGTCAAGATCTTGGGGGAGGAAAGGATGTTGACAGGAGTCTGTAGTGTGGAAAAGTATCCTCCAAAATTTTACGATCTTAAAATTTATGGGAAAACGCACGTGTCGTGCGTCAAGAAGGCGTGCATGCATCGTCGTCACGAGACCACTCAGAATCTACCCCTGAACGTCGCGTGCCTCTTCTTGGATTTTGTGATCACGAATTCGTGAAAATCGTCCGCGACTTGACCGTTAATCTTGGCGCCGGTCTTACGCTTTCAATACATATTTATTATTAATTTAGCCGCAGTGTCCTAGGGGCACAGGCTCGGTGTCTCTTGGGTCCCGCCGCTCGTGCGCGCGTTCCGATTTTTAGTCTATCTCGGAGCGACATTTACGAGGAGATACTGGATTCCATATAAAATGTTTCAACAGACATGTTTCTAAAATCTATCATATGCAATAAATTGGAAAGCAAATCCCAAACAGAATAAAAAATAATAACATGAAATTAATGTTTAATAAAAATCATTTTTTAATCAATTAATTTGATCATTATTCAGTTTAATATCATTTTAATGTTATCGTGACTTATATTGTTCTATTTTAATTGCATAAAACTTTGTATACTTGAATAATGATACTCGTATTGTGTGGAAACTGCAGATGTTAGTAATTTTTTAATGTTATTTATATATATATATATGTGTGTGTGTGTGTGTATATATACCGGTTGTCTCAGATCACCCATATACCCCTTTTATCTTGGAAAAACAGAGCATTTTAGGAAAAAACGTTTTAAACAAAGGTTCTAAATGATCTATTTAGTGATCTTATTAGTCTGACCTTAAATGTCATGAAGGTCAGAGGAATGTTACTTTGAATTTTTTTAAATAAAATCGTCTATTTTTCATTGCATATTCTTGTAGCACGTCTCGAGAACTTTCCAAAACATTATAATAAAATATTTTTTTATGAAGTACTTTTCGAGTTATAAAGCTTGAAAGTTACAATACCGCCGACATTAGCACTACGCAAGTTGTCCGACCGATGGCTAAAATTTTTCAAATGTTGTTCAGGATCATGATCTGGATAACATTTGTCAAAATCAAAACCATTGGAAGTTGTATCTCTTATTTTCATTTTTACATGAAAATGAATTTTTAATACAAAAATGAAAATAAGAGAAATAATCTTCAATGACCTTGATCTTGACAAATGTTATTCAGAATATAATCCTGAACAACATTTCAGAAGTTTGAACCGTCGATTAGACACTTTGCGTAATGCTAATATCTACGGTATTGTAACTTTCAAGCCCTATAACTCGAAAAGCACTCAATGAAAAAATATTTTATTATAGTGTTTTGAAAAGCTCTCGAGATGTGCTACAAGAATACCCGCAATGAAAAATAGGGGTTCCATTTAAAAAAATTTAACGTAATATTGTTCTGACCTTGGTGACGCCATCCAACGGCTAAAACCTTTTGAATGTTGTTTAAGATCATGTCCTGAAATAACAATCGTTAAGATCAAGGTCACTGGAGACTGTTTCTCTTATTTTTATTTTTATGTAGAAATAAATTTTTAGTGCAAAAATGAAAATAAGAAGAACAACCTCCAATGACCTTGATCTTGACAAACTGATTAAATCACTAAATAGATCACTAATTAGAACCCCACAACTTTTGTCTGAAATGTTTTTTTTTAATGCTATGTTTCCGAGATAAATGGGGTACTGGAGGTCTGAGACACCCTATATATATATATATATATATAGATATATATATATCAC
>NW_017305061.1:146436-148305 GCF_001594115.1 Trachymyrmex septentrionalis
CCCACTGTATAAGTGTGGAACAAAAATTGTTGCAAAAATTCCCATACAGCACAGAAGATTGAAGTAATATTGCTGCAATATGCAGATTGCAATGTAACATTGCAGAGATATTACAGAAATGTAAATTAATATTATGCCTGCAAGATGTCAATAATTATGCCAGTAATATTCCAGAAACATTACAAAACTGTAATTTTTTAATTGTTACTATAATAATAATATAAAAATATAATTTTTTATTATATTTATGTAGTACAATCTTTCAGTTTAACAGTTTTTATAATAACTTTATATAACAATTTTATATAATATTTAATATACTCTATTTTTATATTTTAAATAAAAAATTTATTAATCTATTATTTGACGGCCATTTCATTAGATAATTTTATATTTATTTTAAATATGAAATCAAATTTTTTTTGTATAATATCGAGTTTAGATACAACCATCATTATCGGATAAGACGATAAGCAATTAAGCTGTTGAAACGATTTATCGAAATATTAATTATGTGATCGATGATGTGAACGCAGCGTCCGAATTTTATTGATAAATTTCATATCGTCATTTTTTAATCAATTTCAATTGATTCGGAGTGGCTTTGAAATTGAAAAGAATCACTTATTAAGCGATGAACTTAATCCACAATTAACTTATCATGCGACTGTATTATTATGTCAATGTGGATAATATTTGTAGTTTGTTCGAGGCACACACATACATACTTTACATACATCCTTGCGAATAAATTTATCCTCTAGAATTAATACTACATTTATTGGAATATTTTATGGTTTCCTTATAAAAAAGAACCACTGCTGATTACACAGAACTATTACTGATAATTATATAGCAATATTACACAAGATATTACAGCAAGATATTACAGAAAATGTTACAAATTGCATGATATATTACTGGGAATATTATTAGGAATTACAAAGCAATATCAATGATTATTTCAAATGCCACAATAATACTGCTGCAAATTACTGCCTGCACAATACTACCAATAATACATGCGCATTCATTGCTGTATTTAGCAGACTCAATAGTTGAGTAAATGCTTGCTGTTATTTATGTACTTTTTTAGATCATCCAATCAGACTTTTAGATCTAGAAAAATATTATACGTAGTAGTGAGCGCTCACTCAACTGTTGAGTCTACTGAATACATTTTAATATGAGAAGTTTGTAGAATTTTATCAGTGGTGCCAAACTAATAGAATTAATAATACTTCAATAATTATTTCCAGCACTTCTCTTTTAAATTTGTTGAAAACCGTTGAAACATTATAATATAGCTTTACCATATATCAACAATCACTAAAAATATTCCAAAAAGCCTCTTAATATAATATGTATAATACAATATAAATAAATAAATATTTACATATAATTTTAATATATATGTCACTTTAATATACGTACATTTATATAGTACATTGCATGCACAACATAAATAATAAATAAACATATATACAATAATAGTTAAATATATACACAGTATTGACATAGATTAATATTAATTACTTCTACTTTTGTCATAAAATGTGTCATTTTAACGTATATTTAGGTTCGCGTCATTTCACATACGAACTATTTAGTAGCTCACTTAACGAAAACGTGAAATCTACTAATATAGTTCTATCAGTTAAGTATTTTTATCAAAATTATTAATCATTATCAATTAGTCATTCTGTGGCTGAAAGTCTTTTGAAGAAAGAAATACATTATTGTTTACTAACATACGACGCGTCTACTCATTAACGATAGAAAGCAATCGATTGATTTTAATATCAAATCTATTAGTTATATATATGTATATATATATATATATATATATATATATATATATATATATAT
>NW_017305061.1:148369-156659 GCF_001594115.1 Trachymyrmex septentrionalis
ATATATATATATATATATATATACATATCAACCTCTGTCGATTAATTGTTAACTGAAAAGCACTCGAAGAAAGGAATGGTACATATTATTGACACAACAATAATACGACACGCATTTACTCGACGATAAGAAGCAATCGACTGATTTTATTGGTTGTTTATATTAGCGTTATCAAAACGCAGAATCATCTATTTCTTGCTTTTTGCAAGCTTTTGCTTCCGTGATGAAAGGAGACACAATACGATTAGATTTCATTAAATAGTACACAAACAAAGTAAAATTGCAAGACACGTTTAACGCTGAACTCGGTTTTGCAAAAGTATACGAATGATGTAACAGTCATGCCAAAGTGTCTGCCCTGGTTGAGGGTGTCTACCCATTCAGCAGAATAGCATAACAAGAGCGGAACTAATCACAAGCATTCCGCACCAATTGCAGTTGGTGTAGAACGCTTATGATTGATTCTGCTCTTGTTCCACGTTACGCTATTCTACTACAAGGGTAGACCCTAAGCGATCTTTCAAGACTAACGCGGAGTCACATGTTCTTAGTAATGAGTGATTTATGTATAACTATTCTCTCTGTAATCTGTTGGCAGTAATTATTATACGAGCAATAATACCCCCAATAATAACTTCAGCAATATAATGTCTGTTGTGTGATCCGTCAGTAGTAATTATTACACGCGCAGCAATATCCTCAGTAACTACACATTCGGCAGTCGGTATTTCCCGTAAGGGTTTATCATAAAAAATTGTTTTTAGAAAGCACAGAAATATTATTTGTAGGAAAATTAAAGTTAGTGAGATACAGTGTACAAAAAATAGTTCTCATTTTAAAGTCTTCGTAAAAAATTTATCCAAATACATTGTAATATTGCTAGAACGTTTCGTTGCAATATAATAAAAAGCGGACATCTTAACATTGTTGGAATCTTGCAGCAATAATTCAGTAACGTTTTGCAATCACCATGCAACATTTCAATGTTTCATTGAAATCATTCTGCAATGTTTCTACAATCTTTCTGTGTTATATGGGTTACGGTTGCATAGTACATGTTGGTTTCCAGTCTTCAAAAAAGGTTAGATTGAGCCATTTATAACTTTATACACAATAAGAATACATATAATATAAATAAATATGGTAATTATTCAGTTTAGCTACCGCACCTCAAAAATCAATCAAATTAGGCTTATTCCACACGTTTTTGCATGAAACGAAAGAATCTAGCAGAAAAAAAGTGTCGCTCTGCCCTGTGATCCGAGATATTGAGCGTTAAAGTTAGTAACTATTCAGGTTAGGAAATCTATCACAGAGACAAAATGAAGGTAATTCTTCAGAAGAGCTACCTCCAATTTCGATAAAATTAGGCTCATTCAACACGTTTTTGCGTAAAATGAAAGAATCATACAGAAAAAAGTCCAGAACTACTCTGCAAAGCGAGATATTAAGTTAAAATTAACTAAAATGTTACTACGTAACACGATTGTTATGTAGACAGTGGAGTGCATAGACTAGTGCTTATTGGTTCGGGGCGGCTACTCCGCCCTGAACAAAAAAATATATATCTCGCTTGGTGCCTAACCAGTAATGGGAGATGACAAGAATTCGTCTGCTCTAGTAAACTTTGTGCGCATGCGTAAAATGACGTAGCAGCTCGATCCAATGATGGAACATACGAAGCAATACGGAATACGGGTGCTTTTGGGGCTTCTGTACATCTGAGTGACTAACCGTCCCAAATTAAGAGGGACAAATTTTAACACTTTGTCCCGCTTTACAACCCGTCCTAAATTTTTTCCTAAATTAAGGTTATAGTAATGAATTATTCCTCTTTTAACCTCTTAAGTACTGTACATCATTATAGTGACTTTCTCGAATGCTATTTCTCCGAACGATATGTTGGTATTCATATGATAAATCGGCTGCAGACGTAATAAAAGACAAAATTTATTATTATTTGTTAAGGTTGCGCAATGCGTTGGGAATCAACAATAGAAACAACACGCTGAGATACCGAACAAAGATTGTCAATATATTCTGGTAATACAAGTGAACTCTGGAAGACTTGTGTTAAAGACAAATAATACAAGAAGCGTAAAAAGAGAAACGACCGACGCGTACGAACGTCGCCAACGCTCTGAAAATAAACAAACAGAGGAGCGTGGCCGCTATGTTAAATCACCGGCGCGAGAGGGCGCTGTAGAACTCGGATCGGTTCGCAGTAGTATCGCGCTTATAGAAACTGATTATTTCCAACACTTCCCCTCGATCCGAGGATGGTGCGTCCTTATTTTCCGACGATGATCTGCATCTCGGCCAGCTCGATGCAATTTGTAAGCTTGAGCTTTGTTAACCCCTTAGTAAACATATCTGCCACGTTTTCGTTGGTCGACAGATGCTGGATACGAACTCGCTGGTCCCGCAATGCTTCCCGGACGAAATGGTGACGAATGTCAATATGTTTGCTTCGAGCGTGAAAGACTGGGTTTTCAGCAAGCTTCAACGCTCCGAGGTTGTCGATGTGTACCTTCACGTCTGTCAAATCGTGAAAACCCAACTCCTGGAGAAGCGATGTCCAATAGATCGACTCCTTGGTACCCTCTGTGAGCGCCATGTACTCCGCTTCTGTGGAAGAAAGCGCGACCGTCCTCTGTTTCCTGGCGTCCCAAGAGATAGGGCACCCACTCAGTACGAATACATATCCTGAGTAGGATCGGCGATCATCAGGGCAGTTTCCCCAGTCAGAATCGACATACGCAGTCAACGGTTCGGGGCGTTTACTGTAACACAGCCCGAGATCAATTGTGCCCTTGAGGTACCGAAGCACCCTTTTCGCGGCAGTCCAGTGGGATTTTCCGTAGCAGTTGTTGAACTGCCCTAAACTGCTAGCTGCAAAACTAATGTCAGGACGTGTCGTCAAGGCTAGATATGTTAGAGAGCCTACGAGTTCCCTGTATGGGACGTCTTGCTCTAAATCTTCCGACTGCTTCGTGAGCTTCGTATCGGCACAAATTGGAGTGCTCACCGGTCTTGCGTCATTCATATTGAATCGGTTGAGTAGGTCAGTAATATAACCTCGCTGACTCAGAGTGATTCGATCTTCACTCTGTTTAAACTTGACTCCTAGACAATAATCGATGGGTCCGATATCTCGGATTTCGAAGCAATCCCCCAGCTTCTTGCTAATGTCGGATATACACTTTTGACTTCTCGATGCGACTATAAGATCGTCTACGTATACGGCGATCAAGGTAATGTCTTCCCCTTGATCCTTTCGGTACAAGCACGGGTCGCCGTTGGTTGCAGTGAATCCATTTTTCGTCAGGGCTTCATTCAACCTGGAGTGCCATTGCCTCCCGGCTTGGCGCAGTCCGTAGAGGGATTTCTTGAGTAAGCAGACCTTGTCGCCCTCTTCCAGTTCAGACAACATCTTTGCTGCTTTCAACCTAAAATCGACGTCTTCGGTCTCCTCTTCAGTAATTGCTCGAAGAATACTCTTCAATTGTGTGGGGGGCTCCATAAAAATGCGTTCTCGAAGTTCACCATTCAAATACGCGGTCGCCACGTCGAACTGCTTGATCGTCATTCTGTGACGCGCTGCGAGTGCAGCAATGAGTCTTATCGAACTCAGACGAGCGACTGGGGCGAACGTCTCCGTGAAATGAACTCCAGGCTGCTGAGAGAAACCTTGCGCCACGAGACGAGCCTTTCTTCTCTCCAACTGGCCGTCGGAAGTATATTTGTTGCGGAGAACGATTCGGCTACCGATGACTCGAGTGTCATGCGGACGATCGACTACTTTCCACGTCCTATTATTTATGATGGATCGAAGCTCTGCGATCATGGCTCTTTTCCATTCTTCCACATCATCCCCGGACATAGCTTGTCTCATGGGAACCTCTCCCAAATATGCCTCATTTGAAAAATGGATCGGTTCTACAATGTTCGCAGCGGGTCGGTACTCCTTTCGCGGACGACCAGGACGTCCTGTTCTCACGATCCTTGGCCTGCCAGGACCCCGTCGCATCTCCACGTTCGCATCGTTTGGCTCTGCGTTGTCCGTTTCGGCCTCTGACGACTCTGTCTCGATTCCACTTGAGGCTGGATCTTCTTCACCGTAGGACGAACGATAATGTAGAACATCAATGTAGTCGCGACCGCGACCAGGCTCGCGCGAATCCGATTCCGCGGCATTTAGGTCGTCGAATATGGACCTCGTAAGGTTATCGACCTTTGGCGGCGATATTTCGCGAAACGTTACGTCGCGCGATACAATGACCTTTCGACTATTCGGTAACCACACTCTATATCCCTTCGATTCGTCCGAAAAACCCACGAGTACGCCCTCGTCGCAGCGAGGTTCGAATTTGCCCTTCCCGGGTTTCCTATCGAGACAGAGAACGGAGCAACCAAACTCTTGCAAATTTTTGACATCAGGGGCGTTCCCGATCCAAGCTTCGTGCGGTGTCATCCCGTCCAAGCTTTTAGTGGGACATCTGTTTCTAATAAAATTAGCAGCATTAAGTGCTTCAGCCCAGAAACAGGACGGTAGCCCCGATTGCGACAATAGACAGCGCGCCGTTTCGATGAGGCTACGATTTTTCCGCTCCGCGACGCCGTTCTGCTCGGGATTGTACGGAACAGTGACGCGTCTCCGAATCCCGCGCGATTTCAAGAAATTATCGAAATTTCCACTCAGGTATTCCTTACCGTTATCTGTCTGTAAACATTTAACTTTATAACCTGTTTGGTTTTCAACTAGCGCGACGAACTCTACGAACGCCTTAAAAGCCTCGTCCTTGGATTTGAGAAAGCGCACCTCACACCATCGTGAGCGATCGTCTATGAGCGTCATAAAATACTTCGCTCCGCCTAAAGATTCAGTACGCATGGGCCCGCACAGGTCTGAATGTATTAATCCTAACGTGCACGTCTCGCGAATGGATTTTCTCGGAAAAGGGGTTCGACACATTTTTCCCTTTCGGCAAGTATCGCATTTCGAATCGTCGCCTAATTCCTCGAGCGTCATTCCGCGTATCGTACCTTTACGGAGCGCTTCGCGAAGGTCCGATACATTCAGGTGGCCGAGTCGCCGATGCCACGATACTTTCGATGTAGAAATATTCGCTTCGGGTAATACAGATCGAGCGTATTCGTTTCTCTCGCGTACATAATACAGACCGTCAACTCTGTCCGCGACCATTTTCACATTTCCGCTCGAGTCTAAGATCGAAGCACTATTTTTATCGAAATGAACTCTAAATCCGCGATCTGTAATTTTTCCTACGGACACTAAGTTTGTTCGAAGATCCGGCACGTGTAGCGTGTGGTTCAGAGAAATACTTTTTATCGCACCGAGTACGTCCGCTTCGAATTCTGCCGTGCCTTCGGCAACGCTGTCGGTGACCGCGCTGTTCGCGAGGTACAGGTCCCCGCGTCTTGACGAGTCAATGTTCGAAAAACGAGAAATGTCGTTGCACAGATGCGACGTTGCGCCACTGTCCAGGCACCATCTTCGAGAGTGCGAACTCGCAGTTGCCTGTAACGATTCGCTGACGCGCAACGCTACGCTTTCCGCTTGTTTTGCGGATTCTCTATTTGTGTCCTTTTTCGAACACTGCGCGGATTTATGCCCGATCGCCCTACATTTAAAGCAGCGAATTTCACGTCGATATTGACTTTTCGATTGACTAGTCTTCGAATTGTCCGTGTTTTGGAACTTCTTATGTTTATGCTGCGCGTTTTTGTTCGTAAACATCGCGTTCGACGCAAGCGTGCGCCCGGCCCGGTGCGCGTCGAATTCCTCGACGATTTTCGTGCGTAGAGAATCGGGCGACGGTAAGTCATCGCGCGATTCTATCGCGACTCGAAAACTCTCATAACTCGGCGGCAAGCTATAGAGTAGCGCGATCGCGAGCACATCCGGGTTAACTTCGACTTCCATGTCCTTGAGTTTGTCGACGGCGTCGAAGAAGCGGGCGATGTGCTCCCGCACGTCGCCTCCCTCGTCCATGCGATGCAACATAAGTTGCTTGAGTAGAGTCGCCTTCCTCGCCGGGCCTTGCGACTGATAGGTATTTAGCAGTTTTACCCAGACTTGCCGCGAAGTCTCGCATCCTTTTATGATTTTTAGTTCCGAAGCACCGATGGAAAGGATGATATCGGATTTCGCCTTGCTGTCGCTTTTACTCCATGTTCTAATGGCGTTCGCATTCGCTTCGTCACCTTCAACTATCTCGGGCTTAACGTTTGTTCCATTTACGAAATCCCATTCGTCGTTTTTGATAAGCATGGCCTCCATGTGAATCTTCCACGTGTCATAGTTATCGCGGTTTAACGGTTCCAATCGCGACACGTGTGTGGGATTCATGGTACTGACGGATTTCTCTGTTTCACGTAACGACGATGGAAGTTGCTCGCGGCGTTACTCAGCGTGCTCGCTCTGGGCCCATAACCTGTTAAGGTTGCGCAATGCGTTGGGAATCAACAATAGAAACAACACGCTGAGATACCGAACAAAGATTGTCAATATATTCTGGTAATACAAGTGAACTGGAAGACTTGTGTTAAAGACAAATAATACAAGAAGCGTAAAAAGAGAAACGACCGACGCGTACGAACGTCGCCAACGCTCTGAAAATAAACAAACAGAGGAGCGTGGCCGCTATGTTAAATCACCGGCGCGAGAGGGCGCTGTAGAACTCGGATCGGTTCGCGGTAGTATCGCGCTTATAGAAACTGATTATTTCCAACATTATTCATAAACACACTATGTATCTTTAATAAAAAATCTTCCTTTTCTCCCTACAACTTTCTTAACATCGTTATTAGGGGTCTTATAATACCACCACGAAATGTGTACGTCAGTTAAGACTGCTCAGCTTTACGCATGTGCACAAAGTTTCTTAGAGCAGACGAATTTTTGTCATCTCCCATCACTGAGCCTAACTGCGTAGCCGCCCCGAACCAATAAGCACTAGTCTATGCACTCTACTGTCTACATGACAGATTTTCTAACCTCAACAACAACAATACATTTATAGAAATCGTACATCCCTTTGCAGGAGGAGAGGGAGGGTGAGAGTCGCTTCGCGTGGAAAATCCAAACCCGTGTAGAACAGTACAATTATGAACCTTATTTTACCTTTATGACAAATTTTCTAATCTCAGTAGTTGTTAACTTTAACTCTTAATATCTCAATTCGCAGGGCAGAGCGACACTTTTTTCTGCCAGATTCTTTCGTTTCATATAAAAACGCGTTGAATAAGCTTAATTTTATTGATTTTTTAAGTGCGATAGCTAAACTGAATAATTACTGTAAATATAATTTATTGGACTATAGAATTACAATTTATAAATATATACACTTTGCTACATTTAACCTAAACTTAACCCAAATCTAATAAACCTCGATCGAGCAATTATTTAGTTTATTCCTTCGCACCTCAAAAATTAATGAAATTAGACTTATTCGAGCCGTTTTTGCATGAAACGAAAGAATCTGTACAGAAAATAATGTCACTGTATCCTGAGATCTTGAGCGTTAAAGTTGACGACTGTTGAAGTTAGGAAATCTGTCAGCCGTGAAATACTGCGCTGCGGTTACATTCTGATGCTTTATAGCCGAATCCATTGCTTTAAAACACAAATTCATTGCTTTAAAAACAAAAATTATCTGCTTCAAAAATATTGTACAAATTCACTGCTCATGGAAATTTATATAATTTTTAAAGAAAAATGTATTTTTATTTCCTAATCCTAAAATAAAATTAATTTGCAGATATCGATTTGCAGTTAGAAAATAGCACCCGCAGCTATGTGTAAAGGTTATTACTTTATCCATAGAAAATATAATTACAATGTTAAAACCATAGAAAGTAAAATTACAGTGTTGGTTACAATTATTTAATTATTTCGGAACAAAGCATGTATAAGTTCCTCTTTTTTATTTAAATTTAAATTAATCTTGTCATCTAATTTTAATTATGTAGTTTGTGCGTCGATTTGAGGCTATATGGTAACCATGTTATGTGCAGTTCATTGACATCTATTAGAAAGTATATTGTTCTGAAGTACTATAATTATAAATGTTTCTATATCTATCAGGAATTTTTTATATAATTTATGATAAATAAACAAATTCAAAGGACTCTTTCAAAACATAATAACAAAACTCAATCAACGGGCGAAGTAAGAGTCAACCACATTTTTTAATTTTTACATACAATTATATATTATATTAAACGCGATGAAACATCACGTCAAAAAATAAGACTATAAACTAAT
>NW_017305061.1:156805-157992 GCF_001594115.1 Trachymyrmex septentrionalis
TTTTATATATTTTATATAATTTATTTTTTATATAATTTAAAGTTCAAAATTACAATAAGGAGCTACGAGCCAAGTAATTTACAAATATCATATAACTACATAAATTATTAACTAACAAACGTTTCGATCTAGCACGAGGTCATTATCAATGTTAATAACATATTTGAATTTGTGAAATCGTAAACGCATAATATAAAATCTATATGAAACATGAAAAACAAAAAATTTGTAGAACATGATAACTGTGTATAAGTTTTATCAAATTACCGTACTGTCATAGATTTATATGTATGTTTTGAAACCTGGAGATATCAGATTGACAATTCTAACTTCAAATTAACAGACACACGTTAACTCATTGAGAAGGATGATGGTTAACAAGAAAGTCAATTTTACTGCTTTACATTTAACGGTAGGTCATTCTTTATTCCACACATCAATAGATTATAGACAAATAATCCGACATCCAGGTTTCAGAACACACATGAATCTATGACAATGCGGTAATTTGATAAAACTATTGTACATAGTTACCATGTTCTACTAGAGTTTTTATTTTTCATATTTCATATAGATTTTGTATTATGCATTTATGGTTTCACAAATTCAACATTGATTTATGTTATCAACATTGATAATAACCTCGTGCTACGTCGAAACGTGTGTTAGTTAATTTATATTTATATGATATTTGTAACTGTGTTAGCATAACAACCGCTAGTCTCGGGGAAGGAAAACTAGTTGCAGTAGTGATCCCCGGGGTGGGTGGGTCCCAATCACCACGACACAGCGCGTCCTCGGGTTGCGGATAGAGGAAAAGCCTCGCTATCTCGGTTGAGGATAGAGGCTAGCTGCGAATAAATTGAATAAGCAGTCGCGGACAGCCGATTGGAATGGTCCTCCTGTTTGGGGGTTGGGCGTGTGTTTGATAGGCTCACACCGTGAAACGACTTTATCTTGAAACAACCAAAACTCGCCATGGATTCTTCTGGGGTAAAATTTTCCGGAGGTAAACTAGTCCCCCGTTCGGATCTCCGGGTGGGGACTACCTCGGGGAACTCATGTCGTATAAAGTCAAAACGCGGGAGAGACTTCAAAGTGAGTACGTGGAACGTCCGAAGTCTTTACAGACCTGGGGCGTTTCAATCGATGGTCGGGGAGGTCGAAAGGTACGGGGTAGAAGTTGT
>NW_017305061.1:160609-174101 GCF_001594115.1 Trachymyrmex septentrionalis
ACAGTGGCGGGATTTGGTATTTGCGGCAATGAGCTTTCGAGTTCCTAACGCCTAATAATAATAATAATAATAATAATGATATTTGTAAATTATCATATAAATATAATACTTGACTTGTAGCTGTTTATTATAATTTCGAATTTTAATCTTTGATCCGCTTCTCACTATACTAATTTAAAACTTAAAAGAGGTATTAAAATACATATAAAGTTGTTACCTCGATCTTCAAGCTAATAAATAATTGTAACTAAAGGTTTTTAACGTTGTAATTGTATTTTATATTTTATTTTCACTGAAAAGAGCCACAATAAAGGTCGAAACGTTTAACCTTATTTATGAAGGTACAATATTTACATTGACAATTAAAAAAAGGTATACATCAAGAAGGTAGATGTTTTTAGTTTCCATTTAATTGTAATTAATCCTTAACTGGGTAAAAGAAACTCACAGAGCATTTTTAGCAATATTTTTTGTGTTTTCATGTTTTATGCACGTATGACATTAAATTTTTTAACGAACTTTAAATATAAGTTTTATTATTGAATAGTTATCTTACTTTTGATAAATTTGTTAAATGCCGAAAATCAACTCTTTCCATTTTGAATAAATTATTTTTTTTTTATTTTTGCGTTTTTCGAAATGGAAATTTGCGTGCTATTTTACAATTTGTCTGAAAAATAATAGAAGTCTTCAAGACCCGAATTGCTCGATTACATTTCCCGGTTAAGGATTAAGTTAAATCGTATCTTTTATTATTATAAACGTGATAATCACTTAATTTGTTATAATTATTATGATTGTTATGATCGATATAATTCTATAGTTGTTTGCAAAGCTATTGTAAGTGTGGTTTGAATGATAGATTATATTATATATTATATTATATTCATTACCTACTTATGATATTCATTATCTAACTACAAAGAATAATTCATATTTGTATAATATTAATTTTTGTTCTTTATATAAAGTTTTGTATTTTTTCTGTATTTATTCTATTAGTGCAATATTTCTCAGTATTTTAAGTAAAAGTATGGTTATGTACCTTATATAGTATTGTGATAGTACCAAAACAAAAGAGTGATTCAATTATATTTATTACATATTATTGAATATAGAAAAAAATAAACTTTATTCTATAATAACTTTTTTCTTTTTTCTGTAACTTTTTTTTATTATATATTTGATAATATCACAATACTTTTACTTAATATACCAAGAAACATTGCACGAATACAAAAAAAAATACAAAACTTTATACATAAAAGGATAATTAATATTATTCAAATACGAATTAAAAAATTTATATTTGTAGTTAAGTAATGAATATAATATAATATATAGTAATATTATGCAATGTAGAAAATAACGTTACGTAAATACGTGTTATACTAATAAAAATTATGTTATGCATTATTTTTGTTAACTATATTTCAAGAATCATATTTATATTTATTGTATTATATTAATAAGATTACAAATACTAAATGTATATAAAACATATTATATATAAAAATGCTATTTTCTCCATAATATGCAGTATAAATTTTAATTATTAGCAACCCCTTGAGTATAATAAATTCAAATACCATTTGAAATACTTTAAGTTTATTCCAGTATATAAGTTTTGTAATGTGTAAATAAATCATAAGGCTCTTAAATTTATTTAAGTACTTCAGATTACGATCAATAATATTTCGAAAAGGTTGGAGCTATTTCCGTAACTTTTTGGTAATTTCAAGAAAATTGCAAATTTTTTCTGTAAAATTTTAACAGCCTTTCAACAAGGTTTCTTGTGCAAGAATTTTGCCGACATTTTGCTATACTAGAGTTGTCTCAGAAATGTTGCAAATATATTTCGTAACTTTTATGAAATGTTTCACTTTTTAGTTGAAATATTTCTGAGATATTTCTGAAAATTTTTGGTGTTGTATGGGCGGAAATTTTTTTTTAATTGTCTACTGATTTGTTCTATGTAGGATGTATCGCGAACATTCCCTTACAACACAGAATATTACTGCAAAATCTCTACAATATTGCTGCAATATTGTAGCAGTATTGCTGCAATGTTTGTGCTGCAGGGGTTATACAATATTTTGTAAACGATATTTTTTTGAGAAATTACAAAAAAAGTATCTTTATGTACCTTAATAATTCTATACTAACTAAATTAGACTGAAGATAAGAGTTTAGAAATTGAATTTTTGTAATAATATTTCTACTCTTTTAGAAATTGAATCTATTATACGAGGGTCGTTTGAAAAGTCCGTGCAAAGTCACTGCTGATGGCACTACTGGCGCGTATCAAGGTTAGATTTAGTTAGTAGCATCTCTTGGAGGAACACACACCAAGTTACAGCCAGATCGGTCTATTTGTTTGTGTTTGGCATTCATTTGAATCGAGGAAGTCGAGGGGGGTTTGTTTCTGCAATCACGTCCTCGTTTCCATAAAATCTTTTTCCCGCCAGCCATTTCTTCATATTGGGGAACAAATAGTAGTCCGAGGGAGCCAAGTCTGGAGAATAGGGGGGATGTGAGACGAGTTGGAACCCTAATTCCATTAATTTTGCGACCACAACTGCTGAGGTGTGAGCTGGTGCGTTATTGAAAATCACTCGACTTCCTCGATTCAAATGAATGCCAAACACAAACAAATAGACCGATCTGGCTGTAACTTGGTGTGTGTTCCTCCAAGAGATGCTACTAACTAAATCTAACCTTGATACGCGCCAGTAGTGCCATCAGCAGTGACTTTGCACGGACTTTTCGAACGACCCTCGTATGTGTATGGTACTGTATACCATAGAATTTTTTTGTAATGTCTGTAACATTATTAACTCTTTGGCTATAAGTTAATCGAACTTTTAATTCGTTCACGTATAGTATGAAAAATTAACCGTAACAGATAATCATTCTCTAACAATTATTTTTAGATTCTATGTGTATCTAATTAAATTTTTGGATATTTTAGCAAAACCGATTTCACTGAGTATAAGTAAATTTTAATTAAGCGTAAAATATTTAGCATCTATTCTCAAATACTGAATAAATCGAAATGTTAATAGTCGTGGATAACACGAGATTCTACAATATAAATTAACAACACATTTCTATAGTCCCATTTGTAAATGAGACAAAAATAAATGACAATTTTAACATAGCTTTACGAATAATACTCAAAAACAAATCCAATTCGAATTTGTTTGTTATAGAAGCAACAAGACATTCGATGCAATCATTATAGAACAATTATGGTACCAATGTTATTACGCCCTTATAAAGCACTACAATTTTCCCGTGCTGATTGGATTTTTAAGCGTAGGCAACTTGCCCTACGTAATGGATTCCATAGGTGGGCACATTATGCATGTCAAACAACTTTTGTAATTTCGTCGGCCTAACAATTTTATTGTTTACGAAAGTCATCCCAGCATAGGCAACTGGGAGTGCGAACCTGGTCGGACAGTCGTTCCGCAATGTCTCTACTGGGTTTGCACCCAGGTTGGCATTGTCAACGAACGTCGTTACTGTGCGCGGAAATTGACGTAAATTGTCGTTAAAGCAGAAAGTGCGAGCAATCGGAGACCTTCGTAGAAAAGGATAGATTACTGGGTAGTGCTTTAACTTGTACCGGTCTGACCCGAAGAATGCCGGAGAAAAGGTGGCGAAGGATGACGCGCCGGCTCGCCGCCATTCGATTCCTTTACCTCGACGTAATTGAAGATACCCGAAAGTACTCTTCCGGATGAACGTAATAGACCGTGAAATGGATCGTCATGGTTGCTACTGAAATATTTCAATTAAAGCCAGGCGAGTTTTGCGGAAGCGAACTGCGTTTCGAAGTAGCGTTCCATATTGATCTGACGCAATCACTGTGTTGAGTTTCCAAAAAAATAGATACCTGACTGTAATACGTTGCACTTCTTTCTCTTGACTTGCGAGAAAATTTACAATGTATATAATGCGTTTTTCTACTCATCCGAAACAAAAAAAAGGAAAAGTTCTAAATCTTTAAAGAGCGCATCGCACATTAGAATATTCCTGCTTATAGCATATCACTCCCTTGTTTCAAAAGTAATGAAACTAAAAATTAAGTTTCTCAGAAAAGAAGGAAAATTATTTATTAACTGGACAGAAAATTATTGTTTAATTAAATATAATATTAGCGAAAAAATTCTTAATATGATCAAACTTAATTTTTATATCATTTTCGTTTTACAACCCTTAATCTTGTTCGTCTACTCACTAAGATCATATCATTCGAATTAATAAGTTAAAAAGCTCTAAAAATAAAAAAAGATCACAGTAAAAAGATCTTACATTAACAAATAAAGCGTATAAATAAAAATATTATAAATAAAAGTGTGTATAAATAAAAATTAAATTACATTAGAGGTGCCAAAAGATTTGCGAGTTATCGTCATGTCGTGATCTATTGTTATTGTTAATATTTTATGAACCTTTGCTGTTCATTTCATCAAGACGAGAAACGCACTGATATTTCTTCATTCTAACGAAATAAAGAACAAGATTCATGATATTAGCAATGGATCACGATGACCCGCAAATCCTTTGCGCCCCTGAAGAAAACACCTGTGAAAGTTTCAAAGGTATTAAAATAAACTACATATTATTATTCTATAATATCACAATATTGGGCATAACGATTCAAACAGGCTAGCAAGATTAAATCTTTTTAACTTGTAACGATTTCTTTTGAATAAAGTTTATATTATTTTACTTTTGATGATTGATAAGATAATATTTAACTTATTTATGATATCTAATAACTTGAAAATTGCATCTTTTTAGTTATGTTATTTTTTAAATAGAAGCGATATATAAGTAACTTCGAAAAACTCGAGGCGTATTTCAAACTTTTACATTATACAATTTAATATACCACTACATTTTATAAGCAGTTAGTTTTTGAAACATTTTTTTGTTTTATTTGTTTTATTTAAAAGATGTTATTACGTGACTTATGGTTGGCAGGAAATCCAGATGATCCTAACTTTAATCCAGACATGACGTATCCATTCACGAATAGAATGACGATCAATGAGCGGATAATGAATATCCTTTATACAACATATACAAGATTATATTATCAATACTGGCATCTATCAAATGCTCAACGCATGGCTAACGAACGGACTCCTGGCACATCTGTTTACGACATCGACAAAAATTTTAGTTTAGTGATTCTGGGCAACAATCACGTGTTTGGTTATCCGAAGCCACTACTGCCAAATGTGATCGAAGTTCACAGTTTGCATATTTTGGAAGATCCTGGTTCCTTGCCTAAAGTGAGTAATTATAATTACATTTAAAAAAAAGAAAAAATTGATGTAACATATTGCGCAAGATAATTTTAACATTCAGTTAGCATCAGAGAATAAATTTTGTAATTATTTAGTACAAAGGTAATATAAATTTGAATTAAGAATGTTATTAATTGTATAATTGTAGGCAGAGATTGAGATATATTGACAGTTATCTTTCATGGCAACTATTTTCGGTATTTTCATTAATACCTCAATTTTCTTTTTTTTTTAACCGTATATTAATTTATAGAAAAGGATTTTGCAATTATTTAGTATAGAAAAAGTAATAAATTTGAAGTAAGGAAATTATAAAATGCACAATTACAGAGATAAAATATGAGGAGCAGACTTTCAAAATACGTTTTGTTCAAAATTTGTAATTTTTAGAAAACGAGAAAGAAAAAAATTACGCACACAAGAAAACTACGCACTTTACAGAAAATAATAATATGTCAATCAGTAGTATGTGAAATATTAAACAAAATAGCTAAACAATTGCTAAAAATGTTTAATAAATGCATTTTGTTTGTTTCTAGTTAAAAAACGTAATTCACTTCGAAATATCTACGTTCTTTCAGTATATCAATTAACAATGAAAAAATGCTTTCTCAACATCTCAGAGTAGCTTATAATATGAATCTTTCGACCACTGAATTTCGACATTTCTAACTAAAAAAATGAAATTTTGCATAAAATGCATTTTGAAAAACTGCTCCTCACATATTGATAATTATCTTGTAAGTCGTTTCTTTCAATCAGTAGCATAGCAAGGGGAGGGAGGGGGGGCGGAAGGAGCGGTCTATTCTAAGCGTATCTCTGTAAAAAATGGATGTATTTAAAAGATTCTTTTTTATTTTCAACGGTAAAGTTTGTACGAAGCTTTCAATGGATTTTGAATCTATCTTTACCTCTATTTGGCATCTTTTAAACAATAAGGACGTTTTTTTAAAAGAAATTTGCATAGTTTGACGCACTTCACGGGGTAGAGTAAATGTTTCCGTACTTCATAATAATCATGAAAGATTTCTCTCTTATAAATTAAAAAAAGAATTATGCTTTGTACTTTTTTTTTCGAGGAGATACAGTGTATCAAAATTACTTATGTATTTTATTCAATTATCACCAGCATTAGCATTACGTGCGTGCGTGCGCGTGTGTGTGTATGTGTGTATGTGTGCGTATGCGTGTGTGTATGAGGAGAAAGGGAGGTATGGAGACATGTGGGGGTATGTTTGCTCTTTAAAATTGTGCATTTCTGCCTCGTCTTTGGATGACCTCTTATAAACGTACAAGCATATTGACGCAAAATCTAATTGAGGAAAAGAAGAACCTCCAACAAATCTGCAGCAATTGGAAGTAGCATTGCATTAAATATATGGTACATTTTTTAGGCTTCAATTAGAACTTGTATTAATATACGTGCACATTTATAAGAGATCATCCGAAGACGAGGCGAATATACACAATTTTAAAGAGCAAATATATCCCCATATGCCTTTTCCTCCCTTCTCGCCCACTCCACATACACACACACACATACACACATACACGCACAGAAAAACACTGACGCACACGATGCGCAAAGTTCGATTAGCAATCTCCCCGTGGTGCGCATCGGGTAATGTTAATCCTGACAGTAAGTGAGCAAAATGCATAGATAATTTTGATACACTGTATCTCCTTAAAAAAATTGTACAAAGCTTTTTTTTTAAATTGTAAGATAAAATTCCATATATTACGACGGTTATCATGCAATTTGCGAAAAAAATTTACTCTACCCTATAGAGTGCGTCAAATTATAAAAATTTTTTAAGACAAAACACATCCTTATTTTTGAAGACGCCAGGTAGGAATAAGGATAGATTCAAAATTCATTAAAAATTTTGTAAAATACAGACTTTACACTTAAAAATAAAAAAAAGACTCTTAAATGCGACCATTTTTTTACAGAGTTACGCTTATTTGAAGTTACGCAAACTTTGATATAAATTTATAATGCGATAATTTCGTTGACGAGTGCAAATAAACTTGCGTTGTCTTTCATTGAACAAGATATAACAAAAGATAGAGTTCACAGATTCTCAACGGTACCAAACTTGCAACAATATTGTTGCAACATTGTTACAATGTACAATGTTGCTACAATTTTGTTGCAGTATTGCTGCAATTTTTGTATTGTTGAGGATGTTATCAAAGAATTTGCAAGTACCTCAGTTCAGAAAATTAAAATTAAAAATTTTTTTAGTAAATAGTATGTCTTTAATTTGTTCTAGTTTATTTAAAATTTAAACTTTGTTATTTAATTTTTAAATAAAATATATGTAAGAGAGAAGAAAAAAAGGCAAAATAAAAATATTATATGTAGAGGAAGGGGACCTAAATCGAACTGTGTTTCAAATAGGATCTTTCAAATTTAAATGAATACGATTAAATAGATTTGTGTCCTTATAAGATAACGAACATGTGATAGCAGTTTGACAGTTCTTTGTCATAACATTCATAGAATAGATGCAAATATGTATTTTCATCCATCCTGCAAAAATTTCTTTAAAAAAGAAAATTTTTTATTAAGTAAATCATTATTATTAAAAGGTGTTCAAAATTTGAAAGGTATCTGATTTAAGATAATTTAAAAGTAAAAATAAAAATATTAAGCGTTTTTATGAATACTTTTGCGGTTTATTGTAAAATTTGTTCCAAAGTTCGAAAGGACCCGTCTCCAAATTGGATCTCTTTTTGGGTGTTCAAATCGGATCTACAGTACAATAGATAAATACTTATAGGTCTAGTTGTAGTACTGATGATCTGTAGATCAGATCTGGTCCAAGAAACTAAATTAGTAAAATATTATGTATCATCAGAATCAGATTAATTGAGTTATATTGATTTCCATTCTAATAATATAAACTCGGTAATTGTTTTTTTATCTTTTGATCATCAAATTGCTCATGTTTACTCATTACTAAGGAAAATACATTAAAATATTAAAAATTATATCTAAAAGTGCTTAAAAATAAGAGGTCGTCCGATTTGGAACCAATTTAGACAAGTTCCAAATTGGACCGGAAAAAGCGGTTTTACATTTTTCATTATAGTTCAATACAGATGAGAGATACGTCAAAATGGTCTCAAGCAAAAATGAAAGGAATTAAACGATCCTTCTAATGGCACCTTCGGTTTTATGATCGGACTTTATTTACGTCTTATAAAGAGCAAAAACTGCAAACAAGTCCGATTTATCCCACTTTCTCCTATATATAATATAATTTAATAGTAGGAAGGTAGAAAGTTCATATGAGCTAGTATAGGTTGTTGGTGTGTAAGAATACCATATATTTAGAAATGAAATAAAAATTACAGACGTTTCGAACCTTATTATTAAGTCATCTTCAATGTAAGTTTGAAAAATTTAACTGTGAAAATTAAAACATGTAATGATCGCTTACTATATCGTCAATAGATAAAATATAAAAGTTGTCTGTCGTATTTAACTGAATACTTAAACAATTACATTATCTGCCATATACAATAACATAAAATATAATAAAACTTAAAATACTAATATAAGAAATCGTTATTAAAGAACTGGATAAACTTACATTACATATTGACAATAGTCAGATAATTTAGAACGTGCGTAATAGTACGATATTTCAAGAGTGTGTGAGAGGTCGAAATGAAATTGTCGTTACGAAGTGGGGAGAAATAATAAAATAAATAAAAAGAAACAGAAAATCAAGCAAGTTATAATAACAAAGTATGCGCATTAACTATAAAACTTGGAAAAATTAATCTTTTTAAAATAAATCATGGTACAAAGAATCCAACATTTTCTCTTGTAAATTTAGACCATTTTTTTGTTTCTTAATATAAATAGACTCAGAGATTAATTGCTTATTGTATTTCTTTTCTTTATCTAAAATCTTTACAATGTTCCAATCAAATTCATGATTATATTCCAGTCTATGTTCAGTAACTAAGTGTTGATTAGTATATCTATTGATGTGATTTCATTATTCTGATACTCTGGTTTTCAATAATCTTTTTGTTTGGTCTACGTAAGAAGTTTTACAAGCCAAACAATTAATTTTATATACTACGTTAGAATGTAAAAAAAAAATTAATTTGTCCTTTTGAACTCTAATGAAAGAACTTAATTTATGTAATCCTACATAGGCCAAGCTAACAGTTATGAAAAAATCTTTTGAATTTTTCTGATATTGACGGAACACAGGGAACAGTAAAGAAGGTTGTTAAAGACTTAGTTACAGATCGTAAATTTTTATTTGTATTAATTTCGTTGCTATTAAGTTTAAAATTTACGTATAGTTTTTTTTATATAATTAAATATTATATTATATTGAGAGGCTATTCATTATTTAATAAAATATCTATTACTAATCAAAAGTTTTTTTCATGGAAACTAGGATTACTACTTAGCTTTCTACCTTCCTACGAGTTATTCTTTGAAGCCTTCAATTAAGATTGAGATTGAATAATTTAATAGATTATTTGTTAATTAATAGAAATAAATTATTTGTTTATTTGTTATTAATTAATCTATTAGTGATTGCCACTAAATAATAGTAAATAGTACAGTAATATAAATGCTAGTAAATAATAGTTTAATTAAAAAAGGCGTGGGTAGGGGAACAAAGAGGACCGCCCCGGGCGCATTCTTTGCTACGCCACTGCTTTTAATCGTTTATTAACATTTAAGGTAAAAGACATTTAGATTATAAAAGGAAATTAAACAATTTAACGAATTAAACGCATCGATATTTTTCTTACTTAAATAGCATCTAGAATTGATATTTTTATTCAATTGAACCTTTGCTTCTCGTAGTTTTAAGTACATTTCAGAAAGGCGAAATTGTATGTCGTAGAATTTCTCTCGGGAAAATACATACCATTCTCACAGGTGACCAATAATAGTCAGTTGGTAGAAGTTTACCAGCAACTCAGCGTAGCGATGTAAAAGTAAACGTTATTGCTATTTACCGCGAACCATTCTAAGTCTCCTAAGGGATAACAAGAAAAATATTATTGAAAGAGTATTTCCTTGAAGATCCTTCACATAGAAAAAATAACCGAGGAATTGCCTTATATAATATTACAATAACTGTTTGAAACTCTTGTCAATCTAGAAGTGTGCTGTCGAAAACATTCCTTTATAATGATTATTTAACATTGTTGATGTATTAAATTGTGAACTAACAATTTTTAATCATTGAAAGTGCATTTCTCCTTTTTAACTTAAAACTAAACTAACGTTTATATTGGTTTTTAATTAAAAATTAAATATTTTGACAATTAAAATATTTAATGTTCGGACTCCTCAAATTTAAACAATAAATTAGTATAAAGGCTATGTGAGTCAGCGCGATTAACAGTGCGCAAATTAAATTATAATTATGCGCTCACATTAGCCTTTATAATAAATTTATTATTAAATATTTTGTTGAAACATTAACTACACATTATTAATTTTAAATCTATGTTAAGAGAAAGGCAAAGAAGGATAGAAATTGAAAATTGACTTGTTTGATTAATAAATTCAAAAAAAATAATAATTGCATTTCGATAAAGATAAAAATTATTAAACATTTTGTATCTGCCTTTTAGGCATTAAAAAATTTATTAAAAAATGAATTTTTAAAAAATAAATATATCGGCAACTATAAAGATACTTAAAGATAAGTGCATTTACCACGTAATGCCAAACGATATCGAGAACGGAACATGACCGCAGCAATGTATGATCGTCTTTATACACATACACCAGAAGTATCGAAATCCGTGAATAGTTATAATTAATAGTACAAAGCCTTTGGCTACACATTGCGCACATGAAATTACCATTGCTATGTCTGCCATAAAAGCGCAGGTTTTGCAATTAACAAAGGAAGCATTATCAGTAATATCAATCGCATAACAGCACAATCGGTTTCACTTGCATTGTATTGTAACAGTTGCTAACAATATTGTAAAATATTTTTAAATCTCTTTATACATATATTGTATGCAGCTTGTCACAGATAAAATTTAAACCAAAATACTTATCACTATATGTTTTATATACTTATCACATTTCTCAGGTCTCATTAAACGCAATTTTTACTAATATTTCAGGATATTCACGAATTTCTAGACAGGTCTCATTAAACGCAATTTTTATTAATATTTCAGGATATTCACGAATTTCTAGACAATGCTCAAGATGGTGTTATTTATTTCTCTCTGGGCTCAAATCTGCAAACTGACCAATTACCTGCTGGACCTTTGACCGCATTGTGCAACGCCCTAGGCTCGCTTAAGCAAAGAGTTCTATGGAAACATAATGGTAACATGACCATTCATGCGACCAACATCAAATTTGTAAAGTGGGTGCCACAACAAGCAGTACTAGGTAAGGCTGCCGAAGGCTAAATTGACCAATTCTTTAACCTCGTTTCTCTTCGAAAGAAGTAGATCAACTGCCGCGAGATATGCATTTACAAAACGGTTCGATGAGAAGCATTCTACGAGCATTCTCGTATACTGAAATTTCTTTGTGCTTGAAGATAGAGAATCGATAAAATTATAAAAAGGATAGATCATGCAAGAAAAGAGACAGAGAGAGAGAGAGAGAGAGAGAGAGAGAGAATTTACTTCATAATCTTGTTTTAGTTTTATGCAGCTATGGCACTTATTATATAATATTTACAATTATTGTAATACAATCAATATTTTATTTTAATTTTAATACTAGCTGCTTTGTCAAATTTAAAACATTTTAACTAAAAAAATTGTTGAAAAGTATCAGAAGTTATTATAACATTGTAAGTTTAAAGATATTTAATAATAGCAATACATGATTATGTATAAAATAATTATGTACATAGTGAATAATCATAATTACAGGAGAGAATTTGCTATAAATTTAATTATTTAATTTAATCGTATTTACGTAATACACAAAAATTTAATTGCTTTAGTATTCAAATTTTCTTAAGATTTTCTTAAAAATTTTCTTAAAAAGATTACCACGAATTAATTATAAAATCTATTTTAAAATTATGTATGAAATTGTCAAATTTTAAACATTCTGCTTAATTTAAATAAAATTTATCGAGTCAATACAGAAAGTATCAATAATCTAGATTTTGCTGATCTCAAGTAACGATTATTAAAGAAAACAGATTTACTAACTTTATATAAATACTGAAACTCTTTCAACTCATAAACGAAATGTAAAATTCTAACTTAATTGTTCGATCTCATAAGAACCTTACATATTACCAAAATACTTTAACTTCTTGTTTGCTATTATTATGAACAAGTTGAAAGACTTATACTTGGGCTTTTAATAATTACACTTCTGTTTTGTTAACATATACAATCATAAGGATTTATTGGATTCGTTAAACGAAATTTAGCGCGAAAAAGAAATGACAGCTAGAAAAATATATACAACTTGTTGCACACAGATATTCAACAAACTTGCGACTCTAGCATTACTATCAAAAGATATTAATTTCTCCAAGTGGGTTCTCTGATCTGAACTTTTTTTTTATGGTTCGAAATAATTCTTTAAATAATTTGAACTTAATTACACGGTTATTCGCTTTGTGCATGAACGTGGAGGGAATTCGTGGATTTAGGCGCTCCTCAAACAGCAGATAATAATTAAAAATAATAGGTTAAGTCATCTTTTTTGATTAAAAAAACGTTTATTTTAACATTTGAAGAAATGTTAAACGTTTTTTTAACGTTTAAAAAACGTTTATTTAACATTTGAAGAAATATTTCTCTTAACATTAAAAAAATGTTTTTTAATGTCAAAATTATTTGGACAAAATTAGAAAAAATAACAGTGTAGAATATTTTTAAATTTATTCATTTTTATCGACAGTGCCTAAATATTAGACAATTAATTTTATTAATTAATTCTAATTTTTTAATATATTTTAATTTTTTTCACTTACCGCTCGGGTTTTAAACTTGGGATCTCAGGATTATGAGTCTTGTATCTTATCTGTCTTGTATCTTATTTGTCACTTATAACTATCGATGTACACAATTCTTATTATCTATATATGGTACACTTAACGTAACTATATTGTACTCACTTCTCTTCCGTGATTATTTTATTATCCCGATTATTTTACTAACCCGTTTTTTAT
>NW_017305061.1:174201-220983 GCF_001594115.1 Trachymyrmex septentrionalis
TCCTTAAACCATTATTTCAAATAAATAATTAATGTGAAATAAAACATTTACTAAATGTTAAATAAACATGAAATAAATATTTCTAAACAAGTGTGTTCATATAAGTATAAAAAAAGGCTATTAGAACATATAAAAACAAGTGAAACGCAGATGTAAAAGCCGGACATTGTGTATCGCTTAATGTGTACTCGTACACTCGCTGATACAGATCACCACGGACTGGAACACTTGTTTGAACAATTTACATATGTTTTTGAACTTTTCCAAGAGATATGAATATTGTCGAGTTCTATATCAAGACTCACCCGAATTGTGAATACAATGAATTTGTGAACATTTGCGTTTATTACTTTGTATTTCGGTTTTCTCTTTTTTTCCGATATGTTTGTCTAAGGAGGGCTCAATCCGGTAGTCGAAACTTGTTACTGAGTTATTATTTATTTTTTATTTTTTATTTTTTATGTATTTTTTATTTTTATTATATACTTTCTTCAATTTTATTTTTCTTTATTTGTATTTTATTCTTTTAATTAGATGACTATTTTTAAAAAAGAAATGTGTTGACTCTTACTTTGCCCTTTATTCATTGTTATTTATTTTGAATAATTAATGTAAACTAAACATTTAATTAACATTAAATAAACGTTTGAAAAATGTTTTTTTAAACTATTATTTTAAATGAATATTTAATATTATAATATTAGGTGTACAACTTTGCTTCTGCCATTTTTTTCCAAAATTCGAGGCTTTTTTCATAAACATTTTTTTTTAATAAACATTAACTAAATGTTTAAAAAATGTTTTTTAATTCATTATTTCAAATAAAAAATAAATTCAAAATAAACATTAAATAAACGTTAAATTAATGAATTTTGAAAACAAATCGTAAAAAATATAAAATTAATGAGAAATAAATATTTAAAAAACATTTAAAAAACTTTGTGTGCTGATTGGGTCATAGCAATTTGCGAAATTAATTTGAAACAGCGAAAATACTCGCAATTTTTTAATAAATTAAAAAAAAATTAAAAAATAAATAATTTAAAAAAAAAGAAAATTATATTGTTGTGTAATAAATTGCAAAAATAATTCTATTTATAACTCAGATAAATTATTTTATTGTTTTGCAACATCTATTGTACACTATCCACATAAAGTATAATACAAAAACGTGAAATATGATTGACACCACATAAAGTATAATACAAAAACGTGAAATATGATTGAGCTATAAAGAAATTGAAATAAGTATAATTTATTAGTAAATAAAGGCAAAAATTTCAAAAAAAATATTGACAATTATCCAGTTTAATATCGCAATCAAAAAAATTATTGAAAGGTATACTAATCAACGTGTTATTTTATGAAACGAACAAATTTGGCAGAAAAAAATATCACTCGATTTTATTAAAGGAATTATTAAATATTTACAGTAAGATTAGATAAATCTGTCAGGCTGACTGTGAGAATGTGAGATAGCATACAGCACAGAGATAGGTTTATATTGAAGATATTAATTTTTAAAGTTGACAACTGTTCAGATTAGAAAATTCGTTATATTGACGAAATAATTTATGATTTAAAATTTATACTTACACGTTACTCTGGTTTAATTAATTAAAGACACAAATTTTCTATATAATTGAAATTATAGCAAAGAATATTTTAGGATTTGAAATTTATACTTTAATTTTTCATTCTTATGTGACCTCAATGCATGCGCAGTTTATTATACTTAATTAACAATCTCAATCCCTTACAACTCGCGATCTCGTATAAAGGACCACGGTAGTCGTTTGACTTAGCGCTGAGACACTCCCATGTCTCCTGATCACATCAGTACAAGTTACATAATCTCAGTAGTGGCAAACTCCTTGTTGTTGATTAATATTTTGCTTTGTGAGGTAGAGCAATACTTTTTTCTAATTCGTTCGTTTTATTATTAAAGAACGTGTTCATTGGTAGCGGAAGATCGCCGATAGTGCCGTATCACTTCGTTTTTAGACAATATTTCTTAAATAAAAGGTAAAAATAAAACTTTAAATACATAAACACAAATTAAAAAGTGTCTTCTATCAGATAATATAAGCAGTGCTTATAATACTGTTTGTAACTTTGCAATAATTAATTTTTCTATAAGATAAGCAAAAATGAATGTCTGATAAAATGGGCTCCAAAACTGACACAGTGAGCAGTAATAATATACAGGATGTTTCAGAATAACCGCCAAATATTTTGTGCGCATTTAGAGCGGACTACTGAATCGAAAGTACTCTACCATTTTGCAATTTTTTTAAATAGTTAACAAGATGTTAATTACTAAAAATTGCTGAATGTTGGTTTTCAATAATTTTTTACTCAAATACTGTCAACTTTACAGAAAAACAGTAAGAAACAAAAATAATTTATTTTTTTCTCATAAATTCTGAGAATTTTTTCAGAATATTTTAGTATCGCATTTTCTCATGTTAGTAAACATAGTTTCAAAAAAAAAATGCAGTATTAAAAAGTAAATAAAAAATTCTGAAAAAAATTTGAGAACTTTATAAGAAGAAAATCAACAATTTTTGTCTTTTGCTGCTTTTCTATAAAATTGTGAATACTTCAATAAAAAATTATTAAAAATGAATATTTGACGATTTTTAGTTATTAATAATCTTGTTAACTATTGTAGAAATTGCAAAATGGTAGAGGACTTTTTGACTCAGTTTAGTCAGGTCTACCTACACGCGAAATATTTGGCGATTATTCTGGAATATTCTGTATAAATATTCATATTTTTATTCTTTTTCTTTTACAGAAATTATCTGTATAAAATACCTACAAGTAAATATATATAAGATTTTCCAGAATCTTTACTTTGATATAAAACATTTTGTTGAATTATATGAATATTTACTTTATGCTGTTCTGCAAGGTGCAAATATGTAACGCGATGGTTTTCAAGGGTTTTCCCATGTACCATTATTTCATATATACCATTATCTTCAGCTCTGATAAAGTTATTTGACACTATAAAGCAACATTACAAATTAAGTTAGCTTATGATTTGTTTTACAGACAGTTTTACCGGCTTATGCTGCACCCCGATTTTATATTTAAAACCGTATTACGATAAAACTAAGAAAGAAAATAATATAAATAAATAAAACTAATTTAGGAAACTACAAATATTTAAAACGATATAATATTATTAATAATGCAGTCACTATTATTTAAATTACTCAAATTGCAAAAAAAAATCGTAAGAATTTTATATTCGCATTCATTAACGTATTCATCACGCGTTTATTAAATTGTTTTGTGTATAAGTTCCAAACTTGACCGACAAGCAGCGCTACATATCATCATGCACGAAGCGAATACATATATCACGGTGCTATTCCACTTAACAAAAGAGACGAAAGGAGTTTTCTTTTATATCGAGCAACACGCGGCTAGATTTCAATCGAACAAAATCCTAGCGATCGAAACGGCATTCCTGCCATGTTTTAAAATGATCATCAAAGCTGTCTTTCGATTGAGACCACGTTACCCGGATGTTTAAATTCGACCAACGTTACCTCCCTCTCTCGCGTTACATCAAAGAGAAAAGTAACGTAGAATATAAGAAAGGCCGATACACACGTCGATACCAGGTCCTTTTCCGCCTTTGGATGGTTGAAACGCGTTATTTTTGCAAAAGTCGCTTAAGGGTAAGTATTGAAATAAAAAAAAATTACCAACAACACTGCCGCGACCAAGGAAAATATAGCCACAGACTAGTATAGCGGAATGAAGTGAAACGATAACTTATGATGCATGTGGCAGTGAAATTCTCGCGGGAAATTCTGACAAACAACTCCTGTTGGCAGTAACGCAACTGGCTCAATGCAAATGCATAAGCGTGCACAAAGTTTTATACGCGTTGATAGACAGGCAGCGGTTGCCTGTATGAAGAACATATAATTTTGGGAATACGAATGGTGACTAGAAGAAATGATGCAATTATATCGAAACTTCGGAGATTATTGATATAGCATGATTTGTTATGTAATTCGATGCGCGCGTTTGAGTTTGATATTTATCCTCAATAGTCATATTATCTTCAACATTCATATTCGTAATGTATTGCAGAAATGTTCTCATAGTAATTATAATAACAGATTACTTAATTTTAAAATAAACAATAAGATTTGATTATTTGAAAATTCATTTGCTGTTTACAAGAAATCATTCAGTTTTACATAAAAAATTTTCTAATGAATTTAAAAATACATATTAAAAACGACGTATTTAATAATTTTGCTGTTGTACAAATTTTCCAGATAAAATTTATTCTGATTGAAAAGTCGCGTAACATATAATGAAAAAAAAATCTCATTCCCTGGCATTCGCGTAACGATAAAAAATGCACATCGAGCAGAATTTCGTTGAAAAATTCCGAGTGCCTTGATACTCGAATGCGATCAATTGGCAATAAATAGCGAAACAAAAAAAGAAATATAACAATGCAGAGATTTTTGTGAAATCTCGCGTCGCATCTCTCGGTTGCTCGTAATCAACATTAGAACTTTACTTCCACCTATCATCGTCCTCTCTCTCTCTCTCTCTCCCCCTCTCTCTCTCTCCCTCTCTCACCCCCTCTCCCCCTCCCTCCTTCCCTCTCTCGCACCCTCCCCTCTTCTTCCCCTCTCCCTCTCTCTCCCCCTTCCTTCCTCTCCCCCTCTCTCTTCCTCGCTCCCTCTCCCTCTCTTCTCTCCCTCCCTTCCTGCCCCCTTCACTCTCTCTTCACATTACATTTTTTTATTACTGTCCCACCTACACTACTGTCCATTGTTCCTCGGTAATTCTCTAAAGTAAATAATATCCATAAAACATTATTTTACGATACTTTATGTACTTACGCTGCTTTTATATATGTAGCACATCCCAAGGTGGTAGCGTACATGATGCAGGGCGGATTGCAGTCATTGCAAGAGGCAGTGCACTATGCCGTGCCTGTAATCGCAATACCTTTTTTTGGAGATCAGTACTTCAATGCACGTAAAATCCTAGACGCCGGTATCGGACTGACACTGGACATCGACACCATAACCGAAAACTCCATCGTACAAACACTCACGGAAATCGTTGAAAATAAAACGTGAGTATGACCTAATTCTAATATAGAATCGCAATGGTAACTTTCAAAAAATTAATCCTGACTATATTTCACTCTTCGATAGCTATACTATTGAATCGTACTCATTTGTAAAAAGTCTAAACAGAATCGAATGACTTATGGTCTTTCCTTGTCAAATTATATTTTAAATGATACAGGGCGGTCGTCAATATCGTCGCATCACTTTATTTTTGGACTGTTTTTCTAAAACAAAAATTAAAAATAAAACTTTAAAAACATAAATACAAATTAGAAGGTATTTCTATCAAATGATATAATAGTTTTTATAATCCTGTTTGCAATTTTGTATTGAACTTTTAGTTATAAAGATAGCAAAAATGACAAAATGGGTCTAAAACTGACATATTAAGTAATAATGCCATATATTTCTATTTTTTTTCTTTCACAGGAGTGATCTGTAAAATACCTACATATAAGAGTGCATGTGTATGAGAATTTCTAGAATATTTTCACCTTGACATAAAATATTTTCTTATTCACAAATTTTATGTTATTGTGCAAAACACAAACATATAACTCAATATTTACTTTTTTTGGAAATTTTTCCGTACAAGAATACCTTTACCTCTGATAGACCTATTTAATACAACACTATATAAAAATTAGAGTAGCTTATGATTTGTCTTACAGACAGATATTGCATTTATGCTACACTTCGTCGATTTTATTTGTAAAACTGTACTAGAAAAAAAAAGAGGAAATTATAAATAAAATATAAAACAGATTTAGGAAATTATAAATATATAATATGATAATATTATCAATATACTTATCGCATTAAAAATGTCGGGTTTCGTACCAAAAAAAGAGCATTTGCGGGAAACAACTGTTTATATAATAAACAGTTCAAAAGTTAAAAAACATTATAAGCTCCGTTATTTAAATCTTTCACAATGCTAACATAGTTATGATATAAGCCTTCCGTATCTGAACATAAATTAATGCTATTCTCTTGCACATATATAGCTATGTTTTTCTCGAGACTATAACTGATTTAATGTATATGATCTATTTAAAGAACGTATATGTATGTAATAATAAGCAACGAATTAATATGAGGACATATATTACATATGGATTATTATGGGGACATGGATGCATAAATTGAAATGATTATGTTTTTCAATATGATTTCAATCCAGCAACATCATTATATAGCTATAATCGATAACTGTACTATATTTAGCATAATATTAACTATTTTATACGGATGGGTATTTTTGAGGACTTTTAAAGTATGTACATATACATGAGATAAGTATTTTATACATAAAGATGAAAAAATTATAAGAAAAAAAAAGAAATATGAGGAAGACGGAGAAGATGTGAAAAAGAATCATAAGACATTTGTATCCCAGTACATACACAAACGCCTGACGATTTCATGTTTCTACATTCCTTCTAATGTCTTTTTATTCTTTGCTAAACCTTCTTTGACACGTATGCATCGTGTATTAAAGTATTTGTTTCCATATGCACATACTTTAAAAATCTTTAAATCGAAGAATACAATCGTGTCAATTTTATATATCTAAGACCGGTTTATTTATAGTCGGTTCTTATTTCAAGACTATCTTAAGTATTCTAAAAGATAATCAATAAAATTTAAGCTAACACTGATTGTGTATTTTATATCATTTATTCAAAATGAATAGTAAAACGTATATGCTTCGACCTACGGTCAAGGTCCTCTTCAGTACAAAAAAAATTAATTAAATATAAATATTAAATACTAATTATATAATGATAGCGCATACAAGAATAAAATATTAAAGTATAAAATACAAAAAACTATAGTGGTAATGTCCGAGTTAATCTTAGTCATCAAATTACTAAGTTTACTAAAAAAGAAAGAAATTTTTGTTTTGAATTGAAAAACTAAAAGGAGTTAAAAAATATAATTTTAATTGCTAACATAAAGTTTTCCGCACAAAATATGATAAAATATACAAGTATACTTGTACTTACATGATAGTCAAGATTGAACTGTTTCTATAAGGTTTTTTTGTACATGTTCCATTAGACTGTTCCATTTACTGTGTAAATGGAACACAAATATGAATAAATTAAAAGTTAATATGAATAATGGTTAATATCAAAATTTAGTTTACTTACATGAAACCGAATTAAGAGTTATTAGACACGACATAACTATTTGATAGACTATTTGGTAATAACCAGTGTTGGCTCAAATTGGTATTTTATCTGTTTTATCTATTATCTTTTAGATTTTTTCTTTAGAGCTTATATTGATTATCTTGTCTTAAGTAATGTCTTAAGATGCTAATTCAGCCTTCTGATTGGTTCATGACATCTCAAGACTGAACTAAGAGTCTTAACAGTCTTGAATATAATAACTATGAATATACCTACGTTACATTATATAACGATCTACACATAAGATGTATTGTGTCCTTATATTAATTCATTTGTTAATTTATATATACAATATATATGTCCTTGAAATAAATTATACATGTTAAATTCGTAGTTTTCAGGAAAACAATATAGACGACTATTGAACATTGATAAACGATATTTCCGGTTTATATAATCCGATGCAAAATTCCAACTCAATACCGACAGCACAAAATAAAGGGTGTCTCAAAATGACCTGACATTTTAATTTATTAATAAAACATATTATTTATTTGAAAAGTACACATGTTTTTAGTTTAATATAAAGTACAAACATGGAGGTTATATGTGGGACACAATATCCGATAAATGGCCGCCTCGACTCTGTTTGCAAACGTTCATTCTTTTGACAAAATTTTCAATGACATTTTGGCATAATTGCGGACTAATTTCATTAATGGTACGTCTAATTTCTTCCTTCAACTCCGGAATGGTCTGTGGATCATTGGCATACACTTTTCCTTTCCCAAAGGAAAACCCCAAAGAGAGAAGTCCAATGGCGTCAAATCGCACGATTTTGGTGGCCAATTCACATCGCCGCGGCGCGAAATAACACGACCATGAAACTTCGTCTGCAATAACTGCATTGTTTCGTCCGCAGTGTGGCAGATTGCACCATCTTGTTGAAAGAATATGTCTTCCAAGTCTATGCCGTTCAATTCTTCCCATAAGAAGTTGGTTATCATGTCACGATAACGAACACCATTGACGGTAACCGCATTTCCCGCAGCATTCTCGAAGAAGTACGGCCCAATCACTCCTCCAACCCAAAATCCGCACCAAACAGTGACTCGTGGTGGATGCATGGGAAGCTGTTGGATCACTTGTGGATTTTCAGTCCCCCAAATTCGACAGTTTTGTTTATTCACGTACCCATTAAGTTGAAAATGCGCCTCATCGCTGAAGATGATTTTCTTCGAAAAATCACCATCGATTTGTTGATGCTCCAATATCCAATTGGCGAATGTACGGTGCTGCGCATGATCTGCTGGTTGCAGTTCTTGTGTCAATTGGATCTTGTAAGCACGTAAAAACAGATCTTTCGTCAAAATTCGCTGCACAGAGGATCTTGAAATGCCCAATTGCTGAGCACGATGGCGAATCGAGGTGGAAGGACTTTCGTCAACACTCGCACTCACTGTGGCTATGTTTTCATTCGACCGACCAGTACGAGAACGGCCACTGCTTTTCGCGGTTAAAAGTGAGCCACTAACCTCAAATTTTTCTATTAAATTCACCACAGTATTGCGAGATGGTGCGTTATGATGACTAAAAGACGTGCAGACTTTTCGAACCGTCTCTGCAAAATTCACCATATTTGTAGTGGATTTTCACAATTTCTATGCGTTGCTCGATCGTGTAATTCTCCATGACTAAACCTCAATACTTCCTGATGTCAGTTGTTAAAGGTTAGTACGTTACGTTCGCTGCAAAAAAAATGGCGCGCAATTTAAAATGTCAGATCATTTTGAGACACCCTTTACTAAAAGATAACAAAAAAAACGTTTTTTTAGAAAAACATAAAGAATATAAGCTATTGGTCAAAACAAATCGTTAAGTTCAAATAATTAAATTTTAATATTTAAACTATTAATTTAAAAATATAAAGTTATAAAATTACAAACATTTCAACCTTTATCAGGTTATTCACAATGTAAAAATAACAGTAATTAAAAATAAAAATGGTCACAGTGGTATAATACGATTGATATAAACATAAACGGTTTTTTAGAGGTTACTAAATTAAAAGTTTGAATTAAATGAAAAGTAAAAAATTAATCGCAATTTTATTTCTGACCTCCAATCTAACCGAAATTCCTCTAACATTTATCAGCCGATGGTGATAATGGTAGTAATAGTAACAATGTTCGATACATGTAAATGCATGACTAATTGTTTAACAGAAATCAACTGCCATATCTACTTACTATGCTGGATCGACATTAACCTTTTCATATGAATAATTCGATTGCAATTAGTTTACAAATATCGTCAGTGGTATGTATTATCGCAATATAATTAATTTCTTTAACTGTTACAAGATAAACCTCATGATTTCAAAGGTAAAGCGATTCATCTCAGATTTTAGAAAACAGAATTTATTAACTTCTAAAAAATTGTTCATATTTAAATATTTAACTATGTTTATATTAATTATGTTTATATTAACGTATTATACCATTGTAATCTTTTTTGTTTTTAATTACTACTTGTTTTACACTGAAGATGGCCTGATGAAGGTTGAAACGTTTATAATTTTGTAATTTTAAACTTTTTAATAAATTATTTAAACATTAAAATTTAATTATTAGCACTTAACAATTTGCTTAACTCGTAGCCTTTATTCTTTAATATTGTTTTAATTTTTTGAGTCAGAATACATTGATTATTGTTTTTTTAAGTTGTCTTTCCGACAAAGCGAAAAGATGTCTAAAAAATGAAGAAAAGACATCATTATTAGATTGCAAAACAAAGAAATATCTATAAGGCATATTTTAGTTTTGTTGAAGAGACAAATTAAAAAAGATATCTTTTTGTCATCTTTTATTGGTTATCATTTTCGCAAAGCAAAAAGTTAACTAAAAGATTTCTTTTTGTATTGTCAAAAAGACAACATGAAAAAGATATCTCTTCATCATTTTGATACTTTTCATCACGCATTCGCGACCAATACTCGGGATCGCCTCCAAATGGATGTGGTAGAATTTAGCTTCTCGTATTCAAAAATCATACAAGATAGAATAAAAGGTGTAGCATTATGAGAAATTTTACTCGTGTTTAAAAAAAACACAAAATAAGTTTTTTAATTAAGTCCTCAAATGGGACTATGATGAAAGATAGTTGCTCTTACACATAGGCACCGACGAGATACTATTAAAATCAGCTGACCTTATGGAAGTTTATGTGGCTGCTAACATTTGAATAATTAAGAGTAAGAAATTGATAAAATAGTATTAATTTGATTTGTTTTATACACACATGTATATACGTTTAAAACTTAATAGTACTCGATTTTTAATTAAAAATGTGATTTTTAATGATCCGAGTTTATCAATAGAGATGATAACTGTAGAGAAAAAAATTTTACTAAAGTATAATAGAATTATAGCGTTACAAGTACGTATAGCGTTACACGTACTTATTTATGCCGCACTTATATAATAAAAAATCATGAATTTAAAATGTATTATTCAAATATTTAAGTCAATAAACGCAAATTTATATCAATTGTCGATAATGTTATCGTTCTTCAATTATCCGCGAGCCATCGGAACTCCATTGATAGTCAAGAGAAATTGTCTAACCAACAGTCGCTAATAGTATTTTGTCGATAACATAGGAAACGCCCAGCACAAAGGTTCAAAAAGAGTTTAATTTTATGTTATCGATTCTGAGTTTTCTGAATAGAATTCTTTTTGCGTCTGAAAATGAACTCAGCAATGATAACATACGATTAAAATCATTTAAAATTCTTTTGTGTTATCTGGGTGGCGAACATTGCAGAACTCGGAAATGGAATATATATTGTCTGTCATGCAATTTCATTTTATTCTACGTAAAAATTTATCAAGCATCTATATTAAGAAAGTTTATAGAACACAGTTCTATAAAGCAACATCTTGAAGATATCTTTATTAAATATATAAAATGATGTTTTTTGGACTTCCTTTAGGACTGTGCTGTATGGAATGTATAACTTCTCACAATTATAATAGACTTAATATAAAATATGAAAAACATTTTAAGTGTATAAAGTATAATAACACATTAAAATGAGAAAACGAAATGCAATAGATAGCGATAATGAGAGACACAATAATTGAAAAGAGATTTTCATATCGATAGATACTAGCAACTAGAAAATTGTAGAAATGAAAAATCGAAAATTAGCAATATCTCCAGCAGCAGCATACTTGACGCCCGTTTTATATATAATTCGATTAATTCAAATAATTCTACAATTATTTTATTAATTATTTACTATTTTTTGCAAATTAAAGGAATTTTAAATATGTATATTTAAGTTATTTCAATATTAATATGTTTCATATTCAACAAATACAAATACAAACAAATATTTTTCTATGAGATACTTTTAAATTTTCTATTGTAGTAATAGAATCTGAAGTTTATTGCAGTAGATTAATAGTTATTATTCGATATATTATTGTTTTTAATCAAATTATACTTGATTCTCTTAAATATAAAAATCTGAATATAATTTTAGAAACATTGCATGACTCATTTATGGAATAAGAAATTTCATTTTTACTAAATAGATTTAAAATCGAGTTATATGTGAAGTTGATACTTATATATATTTCTTGTAACATAATAAAATTAAAAGAACAGGGCGAATGAGAGTGCAGTAATTAGTACGCAAAGTAATACAGTAAAATTCTTCTTATTATTTTTTTAATCTATATATCCAAATAAAATTTCATAAACAATTGAACGTTTTGGCTCACCTTAGAATCATCCTCAACTAATACATACATAAATATAACTCTCTGAACTGCCAGAAATGAGTCGCATTAAATTTATTGATTTGATGTTGCAAGCATTTACATATTAAACATTAAAATGTTAATCGACTTCCAAGATGGTAAAAAAAAAATAAAATAATCAAATAAGTGACTCACCTCTAGAAATTAAGAGATATGTCAAAAGCATTAGATAAAATACATTAAAATTTTAATTTTTTAATAAAATATGTCATCCTGTCAATCTATTACTCTTGATAAATCTCATGCTAACATTTTTGCGTCAAAAACGTAACTAATACATTTAAAATTCTAAGAAACAAATTGATCAACCTAACAAATTTAATGTAAACAAAGTAGAGAAGGGGATGTGATATACCTATTAATATACAACGTCTATTTCATGTCATTTTAAATTTGAACATATGTGTAGTGCAAGCCTTCTGTATCAGAGTAAATTAAAACCATTTTCTTGTAAATGTGTGTGTGAATGTGAATGACAGATATTAACCTTTTGTTTAAAAAACGTTCTGTATTAAGTATTTCGACATTCTCCCAATCAAAATCATGTTTGAAATTAACTCTGTGCTCTATAATTATCAAATGTCTATTGATATTACGGTGGATATGATTATGGTGTTCTGAAATTCTAGTTTTTAACTTTCTATCTGTTTGCCACATGTATGATGTATTACAACCCTTCAATTTTGTACACAACATTTTTCTTAGCTTCGTGTGGGAGAATGTCTTTATGTACCTTAATAAAATTGATTATTTTAATACTCACTAGACGCTTCTTCAAGCGAATAATGTTGCCCCATGTAAATTATTAAACAAAAACTTGCAATAAGATGAAAAAGTTTAAAGATTTAGATAAAGATATAAAAATAGATTAACATAATGTATACACAGTACAGATGTACTCACTACAGACAAGGGACGTTTCATAACTCTGGAAGATTTGATTTCCCTTGAAATATGTTTCCTTGAAATAATAATGTTGTTAAATATAAAAAATTAAGAAACACGTATTTTTTTTACATGCTTTTAAAATTGTTAAGAAAAAAATTTTTTTGATGATGAAATATTTAATTAAACAAAAAAATTTATTTCTTTATTTTAAAGCACTCTTGAAATAGTAAAATTTTTGTTTAAAAAGATTTTTTTCTATCCTTTATACTTTCAACAATATTTTGCTCGAAAGAGAAAAATCGTTTTTTTTTCAAAGAGGTCTTTTATCCCTTAAACATAAATTAGCGCACGTATTAAAAAAATATCTATCGTATCGTATCTCTTAGATTTTTGTGTTTAACAACATATAATATTTCAAGGAAAATCAAATTGGTTCTGAAAAGTTATGAAACGCTTCTTATAGAAATTATAATTGGAGCATATTTTACAGTAAATATTGTTTATCAATATAGCTACATTTAATAGTCATCTACAGGGTGCCTGTTAAATAAGATCGGAACCGCATTGGAAGTGTGGAATGGATCAAGGGGAACAAAAAAGTCTTATATTATTTTATAATTTTCGCAATAATTAACAAGATATTAATTACTAAAAATGGCCGAATATTGGTCTTTTATAATTTTTTTTTTCAAGTACTATCAATTTTACAAAAAAACTAAAGAAATAAAAATTGTTTATTTTCATCTCATAGAACTCTAAGAATTTTTTCAGAATTTTTATCAACTTTTTAGTACTGCATTTTCTTATTTTTATTATCTTGAATTTTATGAGGAGAAAATAAACAATTTTTGTTTCTTACAGTTTTTCTGTAAAGTTGATAGTATTTGAGAAAAAAATTATTAAAGACCAATATTTGGCCATTTTTAGTAATCAATATCTTATTAACTATTGCGAAAATTGCAAAATGATATAAAACTTTTTTGTTCCCCTTGACTTATTCTACGTCCCCAATGCGACTCTAACTTTACTTAAGAGACACTCTGTATATTGGCTTCCTGAGAACTACGAATAATTTAATATGTATAATCTTTATTTCAAAAACAAATACTAGTATATGTAAAGATTATGCGTTTCGCGGGTTTCCTCCGTGTCCAGATCCATTCTTGGAATGCCAACGTTTCGTGAACTTACAGTCCACTTCATCAAGGCGAGCAGCCTGATATTGAGCTGTTTCTCCTTTTATATTACGCTACTTGGAGTGGTGGGGGAAAAGAAGAGAATTGTTGATGGGGAGGGGGGGAGGGGCAAATGGAGGAAATTTCGGTCTTGAATAACCGAGAGAATGGTTTTCTATATTTTATTTATGTTGTAGCCATTATCTCTATTTAGATTGTTAGGATGTTTTTGTATTTCTATGACTTCTCTATACTTTCTTAGAAAGTATAATGTAATGTTGGCTATTGTGATTGTTTTGTTAAACAGTATTTGATGTCCTGTTTCGATATTGTGTTCTGATAATGCTGACTGTGTGATGTGTTTTAACCTGACATGTTGGTGTTCTTTTATCCGTAAGTTGACCATTCTCCTGATTTCTCCAATGTATATTTGCCCGCAGAAACAAGGTATTTTGTATACTCATATATTGTATAACATATATATGTATATAAACAGATAATGGGTTAATATAAGGACGCATAATCTTGTGTACAATTATACCTGCATAGAATATTTTTTGATATCAGATTAGAATCCAGTCGGATAAAAATCCCCAAAAAATTATAGATTCTAGTTGAGAAATCTATGAAGATTTTGATCACAAAAATGTAATGTTTTGTGAACTAGATTCTAACTAAATGGGAAATTTAAACAGATCCTAACTGGGAAATCTAAAAAAATCAGATACTCGAATTTTCATCTAATGTAAAAACGTATCCTGTAAATTTAATTAAACAAAAATGCATTTTACTGTGTTTAAATTTAGAAGAAGCCAAAACGAACATTTGTATTTCCTTTATTACATTAATAAAATGATTACAACTGAGTTGTTTCTTCTGTGTTAATTATTTAAAAAAAATTATATAATACTGCTACTAAATTAATTTAATATTAATTGATACTTTCTTTATAACTTTTAATCAAACAGATTAATGTATGGTACATAATTATATTAAATATAAATAATGCTAAATATAATAGTAGTTAAAGTAATTTAAATAATATTATTGCGATCACAATATTATTTAATTCTAAAATAAAAAATAAAAGGTAGGGTTACTAGAGGTAATTGTGACAGTGAGGGTAAATGTGATATGCATTTGAATGAAAAACAAATTTTGATGGGATTATTTTTATCAAACACATAAAAAGTATAATTGTTGATTACTTTCAATGTGTTTGATAAATCCGTATTACAAATCAAACTAACTAAGACTCCTTATAATTCAAAGAACTGGAAAGGATACGGGCAGTAGGAGGCAAGCGCAGAAGACATCGCGAAAATAATATATCTATAAAGTGTGAAACTTCTTTATTCACTAAAACACGCGTTATTTTTTAATCTTCTACATCAATCTCTGTAAGTTATTTCAGATAGAACATGCTTCCTATAAACCTCCAGCAAATGATTACTTTCAGCAGCAGATTTCTTGAGATTAAAACAGAAAAGTAATGCTTCCCACAAATGCTCTTTTTTTAGTACGAAACCTTTTTAATGCGATAAAAAAATTGTGTTCTTTGCATTCAATCAAATGTTACATACTGATTATTAAAGCCTATTGACAGTATTTTCATATACATTAGCAGTCACTTTCGGCCATGTTGAAATACTGATCTCTCTCGGTCAACAGCTAGAATTCAAGTACTTAATATTTAATTACTTTTGTTTTATATTTTTGTGGACATTTTATGTGTTTTATTCTTCGAACAAAAACTCAGTTGCTTCAACTTAATATAGAATTTCTTTAACAAAATATTTCAATAAAACAAATATCGGTTTGATCTATGAAAATTTTCTGTTAAAATAACATAATATGTAAATGCATCAATCATCTAAATTGTTTGTTAAATTATGTTAATAAATATATGAACTGTATATTGATGTCATTCAAAGGTTTTATTTATTTCAAATACATATTTTGTTATTTCGACTTTATCTTCCGATGTAAGCTTTATATATTTATTATAGTTCCAGAAACAAAACTTTAGTTGCTTGATACATTTGTAAATATAAATTTTAACTGCTCTTTAATAAATAAAATTGAATTTGCATTTACTAGACTATATACAGAGTGTCCCAAAACACATCTTTGTCCTTAAAATGACATATTCCTGACATAATTCTAAGACAATTTTTTCTTTGCCAAAATTCTATGCGTAGCATAGTTTTTGAATTATAAATGAAAATAGTGAGCGAATTATGGGTCGCGAACGGAAGATAAGCAGGATGCAACACACCATCCGACACGAGCGCTCAATTCGAATCAGCTGCTTGCTACACATAAAACGCGTGATATGATGATATGCGCACGTATACACATTTCTCCCCCTCCTCCCCCCCCTCTTTTTCTCTTTCTCTCTCTATTTTTAATAGATATTTTGTAAATAGCATATCAGGGACTTTAGAAAGTGATGATATAATACATTGGAATTAATAATAGATCAATATATTGGAAGTAAATTTGAAGTTTTTACAATTAATGTAAGTGAATTAAATCGAATAGTTAATAGATTAGGAAACAAAAGTAGTACAGAGAAAAGTATAACTGTTGAGATAATCAAAAGGGTGGTAACGGTAGCAGATATAAAATTATGCAAAGTACTGAATAGATCCTTAGAGGAAGGAATATTCCTAAATAAGTGGAAAGAAGTTATTGTAATTCCTATACCAAAAATACAAAACTAACAAAAAAAAATAGAAAAATTTCGACCTATAAATAAGTTACCGATTTATGAAAAGGTATTAGAAATAACAGTTCACAGTCAGTTAGTTAACTATTTGGAGGATAATAAATTATTAGAAGAGTGCCAATCAAAATTTAGAGCAAGACACTCATACGTGTGTAAAGTTGGCACCTCATCTTTTGGAACCACAAGTTTTGATAAGAGTTCCATTGGCACCCTAAATAATTTTATAGTTCCTGATAGGTTTTATAAATAGTTCCGTTGATTTAGCTAAAAAAAATAACACTTGAAAATGTGAGGTGCTAACTTCCTTTGGCACCGCAAGATTTGAAAAAATCAATTAAAAACCATAAAATTTTATAGTTCTCGGTCATACATTTTTCCTGATAGGTTTTAACAATAGTTTCAATCTCTAAGTTATTTTAAATAATAATTAAACCCGCGCGCTAACATTGCATCACAAAAGTAACCTATTAACAGCCAGTTCCAGCCGACTTTTTGGCATTTTCCGATAGTTCTATAATAGTTCCGATGAGACGTTTCTATAGATTTCGCTCAGAGTTCTGGTCTTTATATACTTTTTAATAATAATTAAACCTGCGCGCTGGCACCGCACTGCAAGAGTAAAGTATTTATTAACAACCAGTTGACTTTTTAGCATTTTCCTATAGTTCTACTATACTCATACACACATACACACGCGCGCGCGTGCGCACAAAATGAGGTTCAATTCCGATCCGTCAAACTTTTTCATATGCATTTTGTCCCAAAAGCTGTTATACTTAATTTACACCATGCATTGTGACAATCACGGACCTTCGATTATCAACTTTTCATCTTCTTACTTTATCATCTGATATTTTGATAACAATGGCTCAGTATAAATCTTATTCAATTTTACAATTAAAAATGCTGTACTAGAATTTTAAATTGTAAAAAATTTTATGGTATACATGTAGGCTACTGGAAAAGTTTCTGCAAACAATATGAAAAAAAACATGTAAAATTCGGTACATGGCTGTATTGTTGAAGTATTCGCCTTTAAGATCGATACATTTTTGCATACGCTCGAACTAATTTTCGAAGCATTTTTTCCACTCTAAGGCTGTAACCTCAGAAATCAGTGTACGAAATGTTTCAACAGCTGCTTCAGGCAACTCAAATCGCTCACCACGTATCTTATTTTTAATGTTTGGAAACAAAAAAGAAGTCATTAGGTTATAAATCAGGTGAATACAGACAATGAGTCATCAATTCGACATTATTACTGGATAAAAAATCCACGGTTTGACGTGCTGTGTGACAGCTGGCGTTGTCATGATGAAGGATGATGCGACGATTTCGGTTTGTTCTACGCAATTCATTTATGACTTCTGGCAAACAAATTGTTGTATACCAATCAGTATTTACAATCCTTTGATCCTCTAAAGCCACGGTTGTGCACACATGTCCGGTATAACCGAAGAAACAAGCAATCGTTTGCTTGGCAGCACTGCGTGAACGAACAACTTTTGTTGATTTCGGTTCATTTTGAAATACCCAAACAGTGGATTGTTGTTTACTTTCGGGCTCATACGAATAGATCCGAATGTTTCGTCCCCAGTAACGATGTTGTAGACCAAATTTGACTTTGGTTGAATTTCTTGAGCATTTCTTTGCTCCATTTAACACGAGCCTGTTTTTGAGTTTCGGTCAAATTGTGTGGGATCCATGAACTTTAAAGTTTCCATACGCTCAAGTGATCATGCAAAATCGTATGTATTGCTTTCATGTCAATGCCTAAGGATGCCTGAATCTCGCAGTATGTTATATGCCGGTCTCGCTCAATCATTTCACGCACAGCATCAACATTAGTGGCAACAACAGACGTGGATGGACGACCTTCACGGAATTCATCACTAAGAAAGGTACATCCACGTTGGAATTCGGCAAACCAATTATAAATAGTCCTATTGAATGGTGCTTCATTCCCAAAAGCCAAATAAAATCGATCGATGCATTGTTTCGGAGTTAGATTACATTTGTAATCGTAAAAAATCATTGCCCGAATTTTCACGCGAAATTTCCATTTTCTTACAAAATAACTTCTTTTAAAATACTATGCAAACAAAACTAGTTGGCTTGCGTACAAACTGTCAATTGAATTATAGGTTAAAAACGTCTAATTTTACGGATATAATAGTAACAGAACGTTGGTGCCACTGCAAGTATTAGATTGCAGAAACTTTTCCAGCAGTCGACGTACCATGGTAAAGTTGACGAAAAAATTTAATTTGTAAAATTATTATTTTTTCAGTTTGATTGTGATGCAATACAAAAGTAAAGATGCTCAGTAATATATTAAAAGAACTTGTACTTAAAAATTGTAAAAAAATACTTTCTCCAAGTTTGACCGTAGTTGCCGTTTCCCTTACATACAATCAGTTAATATCCTTATATTACTTACAGAAGCGTTCAAACTAATGGAAAACGTTGAAAATGGTTAAGGAGATTTCAGTTGAAATTGACTGTTAAGGAGATTGTAAGGCAAATGCAATACTCGTATGTTAAGAATTATTTAAGAAAATTACAGATTATTCTAAATTGCATTTAAAAGTAATACAAAAAAATTAGAGACAGTTGATCATCTGGATCAAAAGTTATTTCATTAAAAAGTATTTTTTAAATTTGTACTCTAATAGAAATATATCAAAATGTATTATAAATAAAGATAAAAATCTTAATTTTTGTACATAAATATTTTATGAATACAAAAAAATTTATGCAAAGTTACATTAAAATGCAAACATTGTCTAGTAAATAAACAAAATATTTATTTGTTATTAACTAATTGGTGAATCTTAATGAAACTTTGCATAAGTCATTTTTAATACTTGAAATATTTATATAAAAAAATTTAAATTTTTATTTTTAACATAAATAAAACAATTTTATTTTTAAAATTTCTGTTTAACAATAAAATTAATAACAAATAATATAAATAATCTATAAAAATGTGTTGCTCAATAAAAACAATGTTATCAACACAACTCACATGTAAAGGGTGTCCCAAAATTAACGCAAGATTTGAATTTGCCGCCATTTGTGCAGTAAAGTGTTGGCAACCCAAAAAAAAAAACAATTTAACAGCTGACAGTTTAGGGTTAGTGAAAATGGAGCGTGAAAATGGATTATTGAACATCAACAAATGGATGCTGATTTTTCGAGCAAAATCATCTTAAGCGATGAAGCACATTTTCACCTTGATGGCTTTGTTAATCGCCAAAATCGCCCCCTAGATCGTGTGATTTAACACCATTAGATTTCTTTTTATGGGGTTATTTGAAATCACAGGTCTATGTCAACAAGCCCACAACCACCCGTGCATTAAAGGAGGAGATTCAACGCTGCATCAACGAAATTCAGCCACATTTATGCAAAATGGTCATGGAAAATTTCGACAAACGAGTGCGTATGTGCATGCAAAGCCGTGGAGGCCATTTGCCCGATGTGTTATTCCACAAATACCCCTATCCTATGATCCTACTTTATGATTCAATAAAAAAATAACAATCAAAAGACTAAAAACTGTGTTTTCTATTTAATTCAAATCTTGCGTTAATTTTGGGACACCCTTTATATATAGTTTGTTTGAAGCGTAAATATTACTATATGTGTTTTATGCCCTTACCTTCTTAAGAGGTACTTTACTCTTGCGGTGCCAGTCCGTAAATTTAATTATTATTAAAAAGATCAGAACTCTGAGCGAAATCTATAGAAATTGTTGGTACTATTGTAGAACTATCAGAAAATGCTAAAAAGTCAGCTGGAACTGCTTGTTAAAAGGTATTTTACTCTTGTGATGCGGTTCTAGGGCGCGGGTTTAATTATTATTTAAAATAACTTAGAGACCGAAACTATTGTTAAAACCTTTCAGGAATTGTAGAACTCATCAAAAACTATTAAATTTCATAGTTTTTAATTAATTTTTTCGAATCTTGCGGTGCCACAGGAAGTTAGCACTTCAAATTTTCAAATGTTATTATATTTTTTTTAGCTAAATCAACGGAATTATTTATAAAACCTATCAGGAATTATAAAATTGCGGGTACCAATGGAACTCTTATCAAAACTTACGCTGTCAAAAGATGAGGAGCCAACTTCATACACGTGACACTCATGTGAGACTGCCCTTTAATGGATTACGAGTATATCGAGTTAGAAAAGAAGTGAAAGAAAGATAATAGGATGTATTTTTAGATTTAAAAGGACGTTTGAATTAATAGGCAAAGATATTTTGTTAAAGAAAATGAAAAGTTCTGGGATAACAGGGGTAATACTTGGTTTAAAAGTTATTTAGAGAACAGAACTCAGACAGTTAAACTTAATGCAAGTTTGTCAGGATCTATTGCTGTAAAGCTGGGAGTTCCACAGGGATCAGTATTAGGACCGTTATTATTTTTACTCTATATAAATAATGACTTGGAGAGAGTTGTTTGTGAAATTAGATTATTCGCAGATGATGCACTAATATATACAATAGGCTATATAAGCAAGAAATAAATGATAATCTTAATATACAGATGCAAAAAATTGAGGAATGGTCGAAAAATAATATATTGAAATTATATTGAATAAAACCAAAGTTATGCTAGTTAGAGGTATTATAGAGGTATTATATAAGGAAAAAAGTATCGGAAAGCAATATAAAAGTAAAATCAGAAAATATAGCATTAGAAGTGGTTAGTGAAATTAAATATTTAGATGTCATTATAGATAGAAATTTAAATTTTGCAACACATGTTAACTATCTGGGAAAAAAGATAGGAATATCAAAATTGGGGGCATTTTGTCGAATTAGTATAAATTTGACACCATACATGAGGTATGTATATAAAACGTTCATTGCTCCGTTGTTTGAATATTGTTCGTCTATATTACTTAGTTTAAATGATTATAATGAGCAGTAGTTACAGAAATTACAAAATAAAGGAACGAGAATTATATTACGGTGCAATTACAGAACATGAATTGAAGACGTGCTTGAAGCATTGCAATTTATGTCAATTAAGGAAAGAATGGAATATTTGTATTTTAATACATAAATGGAGATTGTCCGGGTTATTTAAAAAATGAGACAGAGCAAGTAAGAAGGGAGGAAGAAATACAAACGAGATCAGAGGGAAATATACTATTAAAAGATGTAAAACTAGAGAAGAACAGAGAATGTTGTTGTATGGATTTAAAATGTACAACAATTTATCAAATAAAATAAGAAAGAAAAAAAAATTAAAAACTTTAAGAGAGCGCTAGTGTCATATATGAGGAGTAGAAAGGGATAATGCAATGTAGATGTATGGGATGTTTAAGTCTGGCAATTTGGATAATTAATAAATAGGCCCATCAGAGCGTACATCAGCTATTCGGATGCACAAAACTTCTTTATTTTTCGAATTTTGTGAATGTAACAAAACAAATAAAATATACGTTTCAACCCTTCAATTCGGGTCCTTATCAATATAAAATATAAATCGAAATTACATAATTAACGCAAATTCAAAGTTGATTCCCGACAATTAGTTCGTTCTTCTTTATCCAAAAATGCCAAATTAGCTAAATAATGAATAGCCCAATGATTATCATAATTATTACATTATACAATAATAATACAAAACTTACATAAAGTAAAACCAAAGTTATATGCATTGCATTACTACGTAGAATCATATCGCTCATCAAATTATCAGATTTGCTGTGTAATCATTCAAAGGAAACACGAAACGAAAATTAGAGAATTATTAAATAATTTGTCTGAATTTTCTATTATATTCACTCACATGTAGTTTCTCACACGTTTTTCTCGTGGTTTCACATAACAAACTTGTGGTGTCGACAGTCAGAGATACAATGAGAGTCAAAATAATAACGTCAAGAAGTTATTAAAATAAAAATAAATATAAAACTAAGACCAAAAAAGAGTAATAACAATGTTACAATTCAGTAAACAAATTCATGTAGTGGGTCCAAAGAATACGTATCATTCTGTAAATTCAAATTCTTTTTCTGTTGCTTTATATGGATCGCTTCCGAAATCAATCTTTTATTAAGTACTTTTTCTTTGTCTAAAATCTTGACATTTTTCCAGTCAAAATCACGCTGATGATTGATTCTATGTTCTGTTATTACAGAATATTGTGTAGTATTACAATTTATGTAATTTTTATGTTCATTTATGCGTGTCTTCAAACATCTACCTGTTTGGTCCACATATGATGCTTAACAATCTCGACAATCAATCTTACATACAACGTCTGTATGAGATAATTTTGTACGAACGCTTTTATGATCTCTGATGACCGACTAAGATTATTAATCCCTTTATATGCTATATGAATTAAAGAGTTTTTTTTTTAATTTCCTGATCTTTTTCGATAAAAGGAGTATGAAAAACTTATTAATTTTTTCTTTATTATTGTTCGTTGACTTATCCGTAGGTGCGTTACCTTGATCATTCCATTAAATTTTCATCATTCCTTAAATTTTTTTGACAACTTATTTTTTATTTCAGAAAATATGAGTTTCAGTGGATATCCATTGTTTAAAAGAATTCTTAATATTAATTCATTCTCTTGGTGGTACATAGGGTGGGACAAAGATAGAACTCTATCAATTAAACCAATGATTGTTTCCACTTTTTGGCATAAAGAATGTCTAGAAAAATAATTAAGATAGCGACCAGAAAAAGTAGGTTTGTGATACCAATTTTGCACAAAAGAATTTATTTTTTTAATTAAACTATCAAGAAAATCTAACCTATTCCCACCTATTTTAGTTGTAAATTTTAATCTGGAATGGAATACATTGAAGGTGTTCACCAATGTATCAATGTGTGACGCATCATATGCTAACGCAATATCATCAATATACCTCACATAAAAGGATGATGTAATTGGATTCATTTCTCTGTAATGCTTTCATTTCAAGGTCTTGCATAACAATATCCGACATGATGGGTGATAATAGTAAACCTATCGGAACTAAAAATCTGTTTATAAAATTTGTCGTTGAAACTAAAAATTGTTGAATTAAGAACTAATTCCAACGCTTTCAAAAATTCATTTTTGGGAATGTTCGTTTTTTTTCAATGAGATGCCATTTCTTCTCTATGCCTTCAAAACCAAATCAATAGGTACATTTGTAAATAACGTCAAGGGATAAAAGAACTTCGTTGTTAGCGATTGTCAGATTAGAAATATATTTAGTCAAATGATAACTGTTCTTGATAAAACTGTTTGCTACTATCGTGTAATATGTTATTTAAAAAAGAGGCTAGATTATAGAGAGGGCTTCCCATTGAAGAAATATAATATTAATTAGATAACCTATCTTATGTATTTTCGGAGGACCATATGCAAGAGGCGCAACAGGGTTTGAAGCGTTCAATTTGTTATAAACCGAATTCTCAACGAAACCGCGCTGCTTCTATCTCTTTAATAACGTCTTAAGTTGTGTTAACAATTTATTAACTGGATTATGTGTCAATAATTTATAAGTCTCAGTATCAGACAGTAAAGTTTCCATTTTTTGTACGTATTTCGTCTTGTCAAGTGCCACTACTATATTACCTTTATCCGCCCTTGTAAAAATAATATGTGGATATTGTTTTTTAACAAATGCTTTCGTTGTCTTGATCAAAGAAAAACTTCTCTTCTCTACTGTGGAAATAACAATTACAACAATAACATAAAATAAAAAGGTAGATAATAATTATAATTATAGTAATAATAGTAAAAAAAATAATAATATTAGGAGTATATATATATATATATAAATAAGTTTCCGCCGTTTGACAAACAATGGCGCCACCAGTATGTTATAGTTAAAATTGTCAGCTCTAAAACGTCATATCGTAAAATGGGACATCTGACAAGAACATAACCTTGAAATATTAGCGAATTTGCATCTCATATCTTTTTTCGTGCGAAAATGTCGAGTTTTGAGCTGAATAAGCATTTGCGGGAGCTTTTGATTTACTTCTTTAATTTGAAGAAATCTGCAGCTGAGGCGCATCGATTGCTTGTAGAAGCATATGGTGAGGCTGCCTTAAGTGAGAGAAATTGCCGTGAGTGGTTTCAAAAATTTAAGAACGGTGAATTTAATGTTGAAGACAAAGAACGTAGCGGAAGGCCGAAAGTGTACGAAGACGCGGAATTAAAAGCATTATTGGATGAAGATTCGTGCCAAACGCAAGAAGCACTTGCACTTACATTAGAAGTGACTCAACCAGCAATTTCACATCGCTTAAAATCGTTGGGAATGATTCAAAAGCAAGGAAATTGGGTTCCATATGAACTGAAGCCGAGAAACGTTGAACGCCGATTTTTCACATGTGAAATGCTGCTTGCCAGGCATAAACGAAAGGGTTTTTTGCACCGTGTAGTCACTGGTGATGAAAAATGGATCCACTACGATAACCCAAAGAAGAAGAAATCATGGGGACCACCTGGCCATGCTTCAACATCGACAGCCAAGCCGAACATTCATGGGAAAAAGTTGTGTATTTGGTGGGATCAGCTAGGTGTCGTTTATTATGAGTTGCTCAAACCGAACGAAACCATTACTGGGGCTCTCTACCGAACACAATTGATGAGATTGAGCCGAGCACTCAAGGAAAAACGCGCCCACTACTACTCCAGACACGACAAAGTTATTCTTCTGCATGATAATGCTCGTCCACATGTTGCGGCGCCGGTCAAAACCTACTTGGAAACACTCAATTGGGAAGTTTTACCCCACCCGCCGTATTCACCAGACATTGCTCCTTCTGATTACTACCTGTTTCGATCGATGGCGCATGGCCTGTCTGAGCAACACTTCACATCATATGAAGATACCAAAAATTGGGTCGATTCGTGGATAGCTTCAAAAGATGAAGCGTTTTTCCGACGCGGTATCCGTCGGATGCTGCCAGAAAGATGGGAAAAAGTAGTAGCTAGCGATGGACAATACTTCGAATAAAACATTAGGTACCGTTCTTTCACAATAAATGCCCAATTTTTGATAAAAAACGGCGGAAACTTATTTACTCCTAATAATAATAAAGAATAATAATAAAGATAATAATATAGAAGAAATAAAAAAAGAAGAAAAAGAGAAAGAAGCTAGAGTACCTGACCAATCCTATCGAATCCTCTCACGACACGGCGCCTCAGATGACAAAAATGAGCATGGCGACAAGAAGTAAGTGACTCGGTTTCCTTGATTGCTCTGGATAGAGAATTCCAGAGTGAAGAGGCTCCGTATACAAAAAAGTGCCGATAAGCTGAAAAAGTGCCGATATTGCTGTTTTGCAATTCGATATCATAAAATCGAGAGGGGAAACACGAGATGTCGCACGAGGCCTTGAGTAAAACTTCGGTCCATCAGCAAGATACGATGGAGTATTTAGAATTGAGTAAATTAAGCAACCTGTTAAATAGTCCCTGACATCCGAATAGTTCTGTCATCCGAGGGCAGCCATTTCAACTCGTCGTAGATGCAAGATACACGATTATCATTATATAAATTATGTAATGAAGATAACACGCATGCGTTAATTATCCACCTGATTCTAAGTCTCTGCTCATCGGTCAAGTCCGTGAACACCGCAGAGCAATAATCAAAGAACGGGATCAGAAAGGATACCAACCGAACACGCAGCGGAATCGAGAGGCTGTGCTTATGGTACTTCAATCGCCACAAGACTCCGTTTACCCTGTGGGAAAGGTTCTTGACGTGCTCAGATCAGTTGAGAGTACTCGTAAGAGTAACGCCAAAGTTAATGGCCTGATTGGAAAGTTTAATTGGGATGTCATTGAGAGATAGTTCGATATTGCTGTTCGCCTGGATGCTGTTTACGAACCAAGCACTCCAAAACAGAATAACTTTCGTCTTACTAGTGTTTAAGATAAGAGAGTTATGTCCATCGCGCCACAGCTAAGATGTCTTCCCTAATCGAGGCTAGGGCCACACCCACACTCCGCAGGAGAAAAATGCAGATAAATTTACAGGTCATCAGCATAGATAGAGGATATAGTTACAGTGTCGGAGAAAGCATCTGAGATCGTCTATAAACATTGCAAATAATAAAAGGCCGAACATTAAATCCTGCGGTACTCCTACAGAGGTAGGCGCCCAGTCAGAAAAGCTGTCAGGTCCCCTATCACATTGAGAGCGAGCTGTCAGGTAAGATTTGTACTATTCAAGGACAGAACTAGAAAGCCGAAAGCAGGAAAGTTTGCGGAGCAGAAGACGTGATTGACTGAGTCGAACGCCTTGGAAAAGTCAAATAAAATAGATAGAGTTACCATTCTATAATCAATGGCTAACCGTATATTATCAGTGAGCCTACTAGAGCGGTCTGCTATTGCCGAAAACCTGTTTGAAGAGGATTAAAGAGTTGATGCAGATGTAGGTGGGAGGTGAGTTGATCATATATTATTCGCTGAAGAATTTTAGAAAGATGACATAGTAGAGAAATAGACGAAAGGGATGATGATCCGAAAGAGATAAGGGATTCTTGACTATAGGGATAATATAGGACGGAATCCTTTCTAGATGGAAGGAAAGAATGATAAGATGAGGAAGTGATTAAAAAGATCAAGGATTATAGGAAAAATGATAGGGAGGTTGTAAACGACGACTAATGTCATATAGTCTCGATGAATTTGATGCACAACGCCTAAGCACAAGGCTCAGGGTTTTCGGAATTATATATTAAAAGTAGAATGTAGGGTAAGATAGAAAAGAGGAAGGAGGAGGAGAGGCAAGGAGAGACAAGAGGAGGAGTTAGGAGGTGACAAGGGGGGTTGGAGAGAGAGGAAAGGAGGTTAGTGAGAATTGATTAACGTCTGTTACGTCCAAACATGGAGCTCCGTATGCATGGAGCTGAGGGGGTGAACGCAGCAGGAACCGAATTATTAGACCGATTTGGTCGTGTCCAGACTCCGGACCGCAAGGGAGCCATGGGGAAGGACCGACGCAAATCGGGAGGCACTTTGCTTCGTCCTGAGGCTCCTAACGAGACGGGAGTCGAACGGAGGACGAAGTGGAAACCTCTGCTCGTGCTCCGCTAAACGGACACACGAATCGGACGTACTTTTAAATTAAAAGGCCCAAACTAGGTCAGTGTGCCGGGAGGGCGCGCTTTAACGCCAGCTGTGCCAGTACGGCCGTATGTCCTGACTTTCAGCCATGGAACTTAATCCAAGTGACCGGGGAGAGGGCGAAGTGCAATCGCGGGAGAGCTAACGAATACAAGGAGAAGTTACATTTAAATAAATGACAACCGAGAAGTTAATTTCATAATGGTATAATAAAAAGCAATATTCTGTGATACATTCCTTTGAATAAAAAAAAAGATTTAATTTTGAAATACGAAGCGCCTTACCGGTCCGAGTGTTAAGATGTTGAATTACTATATAATATACACTCATTTAAATTGAATTAATTTTTAGAAATAAATTGCGAGCCGATGAAATTATCGGATTCACACAATGAATCTGAAACAAATAATAAAATTTCCCAAATCTTAAAAACTGTAACAAACTTATGAATCCGATAATTTCATCGGCTATACTCGGTAAGGCGCTTCGTATTTCAAGTTTTTTAATATAAAACTCGTCTCGTTTCCAATCATATTATAGATACAATTTTGTTGAGTAATAAAAAAAAAATACAATTTTTGGTTTTCTAGTCTAAAGTATATGTACGCATTTATGGGTGTGTATGTGTGTGTGTGTGTGTGTGTGTGTGTGTGTGTGTGTGTGTGTGCGTGCGTATGTGCGTGCGTGTGTGTGTGTGTGTGTGTGTATGACAAGAGAGTCGCAATGAGGATGTTATTTCGAATATGGAAAATTTGAAAGGAGGAGGGGAAAATTAAAATTGGGTAGAGTCATATAGTTGAAAGGAAAAAGGATCAAGGGACCGAATGAGGGACCGAAAATAGGCTAACGGATCCTGCGATGCTCACTATTACTCGGTCATCATAGGAGGGGGTAGAGAAGGACATATATTCTAATAGCTTATGAGCGTTGTGAAAAAGGAGAAGAAAATGCCCAGACGAAGAATAAGCATCGATTTGAATATTAGACATTGAGGGGATGGTATGCGAGACCGGAAGTTGAGTAATCGGGAGTGGTGATACCGGATGTGGAACAGGGGAGGACTGGACAGGACAAGACCTCAGCAAAGAAATCTGACGACAAATCGGAGACAGGGGAGTAGGATATTTCAAGCGGTGGCGATCGAGTTGCAACAGGAGACTGCACGCCCGGAATCTGTTCTCGTACCGATGGTTGAACTGATAAAGTTTGCTCTCGCGAGGTTATCGCGATATTATAGCAGACACGAGTCGGCGCGATCTATTAGTCCTCGCTAGGTGACGGCGACGAGAGGCGGAAGAACTGCATGGACGCACTAAAAATTTCATCTTTTAAAAAGGGGGACCGCACGAGAAGGGGAGGAACCCCACGTATTGTAGTAAAATCAAAAACTTACTGCTCGGAGATGGTGATATGTAAGGTGCCCAAGAAACTGTCGGAGAAGATGCCGTCGACCGTAGGATGCTGTGCCTCAGATTCGTCAGTCAAGGAATGCCATTGATCTTAAATCGATGCACTGATGAAATCGATCTACTGGAGAGAAGGACTTCGAGAATCGGATAAAACTTATTTCAAAGGTCGCGACAACTGTAGCCTCTCAGAACTCAAAGAAAAATCATACCAAGGACCGCGGAACCGCGATTTTTATACTAATCACCCCCGATTACTCAGATTCGGATTGGTGGAATAGGTTTCGTTAACTAGTAATAGAATTCCTATGCTCTCGGATTGGTCAAAATCTTGGGGGAGGAAAGGATGTTGACAGGAGTCTGTAGTGTGGAAAAGTGTCCTCCAAAATTTTACGATCTTAAAATTTATGGGAAAACGCACGTCCCGTACGTCAAGAAAGCGCGCATGCATTGTCGCCACGATATCACCCAGAATCTATCCCTGAACGTCGCGTGCCTCTTCTTGGATTTTGTAATCACGGATTTGCGAGAATCGTCCGCGACCGTTAATCTTAGCGCCGGTTTTACGCTTTCAATACATATTTATTATTAATTTAATCTACCTCGGAGCGACATTCACAAGGAGATACTGGATTCCTCGTTTTAGTTTTTAGTGCAGAAAAAAAAGGAAAAAAATTTTAGTATTTCAACGAATTCCAGATCTCCACAAAAAGAGAAAAGAGTCGTGGGAGTCCGTTGGACGTAACAAATAGTTATTCTTAGATTCATCCAACCTTTGACTTACTTCATTCCTTAGAGCACGGAAGAAGTCAAAATTAACAGGAAACGGGTGTCTGCGAAACATCATGGCAGTATCATATCGCACTTCTTGCAGGTATTTAATTAAAGTGTTGACTTTAACATCAAGATCAAGCGAGTATGTTATCTCTGTCCAATTCAGGCCGCTAATAAAGGATTGTAATATCTTCGGATTATAAGAGGAGTAATTGCGAGTCGAGATTAGTCAAGAAGGAAAACGAAGGCATTGATAGTCAAGAGAGACCTCGATGAAATTGTGCATTGACAGAAAGGAGAGGGCCGACATTCTTTAACTAATGCTTGATCACTGACAAAGTAGTGACCAAAAAGGTCGAGAAGTCCGTCGGAGATGTGAGACTTTAACTACGTCTCACATGGCAATAAGATCATATAAATGCCCCGCGAGAAGTAACAAAAAAATTCAGCGAAATGAGGGAGAAGGGACTGGCAGTTCACAAGCGAAGTGCTTCAAAAGAAGAAACGCCCCGAAGCATATCAGAAAAAACACCCTGAGTATTGAGATGATGTCAATCCATCCGCCGCATCCGCCTCTCAGCATCAAGACCGGCACCACGATCATGCGGTTGACCGCAAAAGCGGTCCAAACGCCACAGCAGCCACCGAGGGAGGACGTTCCAGAGAGGATCCCTGAAAAGAGGGAGAAAGAGGGGAGAAAGGAAGGAAATACGTGTGCGTATCATCGTGTGACACGTTTCACGTATAGCAAGCAGTTGATCAGAATTGAGCGTCGGACGGTGCGTTGCACCGCCCCTGCCTACCTTCCGTATGCCACCCGTAATTCGCTTGCTATTTTCATTTATAATTCAAAAACTAAGCTATAAATAGAATTTCGGCAAAGGAAAAATTGTCTTAGAATTATGTCAGGAATACGTCATTTTAAGGATTAAGGTTTGTTCTAGGACACCCTGTATATTGTTGTTTTAAATAATTTTTTGTGTGAATACGAAGTAGTTTTGTTGCTTGCAATCAACATTTATCTGAGATAAAGAAATTCATTTACATTTAACATGAACAATCAAATCATATATCAAAAAGTATTGCATTATATAGTAAATAGTTGCGTTACTGTGTTCGTTTTTACTAAAATCTCAATTTTGTTGGTTTAAATAGTGATTTGTCTATAATAGTAACAAATTATATTATTATCGTACACGTATTTAATTGCACGTATTGGACTAAATAATTTGGTTAGATGAAACAAATTTCGCGTTTTTCAACAAATTTTTTTTGGTTTAATAATAATATTTTTTGAAGTTATAGAAATCTAATAATTACTGTCATGCAAGAAAACACTTTGCTGCTTTAGCTAAAATTGTCGCTGTTTTTTGTATCTGGTAGAAAATTATGTATCATACGCTTAGAATTTGTAACACATTTTAACAATATATGCAAGAAAATTTAGCTCTCATAATCAAATATGAATCACTGTCACTTGATTGAATGTTACAGAGAAACTTTCTTGATAAATTTGACGAATAGTTCAGATATAAATCTGTTTTTGTCATCTATATTGATTTATAGATACAAAACGCATCTAAAATTGCACAGTGGTTGATAATTATTTATCCATTTTCGCTATTTTTTCTATCTATAATACATAACTTTCGCTGTAACTATTTTGGATTAGCTATTTTAAATTTTTTAAATTATATTTCACTTTAACAATTTTAATCCTCAATATATGGTATATATATATATATATCTTTTGTTTTTTGGTATTTAAATTTAAAATCAATTTTAAAAAATTAATTAAAATCGATGCATTACAACCCGATATACAAGTAAAAGATGTTTCGAGTTAGTTAATATCCGTTATGTATACACAAGGATTTTTTTGGGTTGTGTACTGAGAGTTAATGTTGACATTTTGATTAAAATATGAAAATCAAAAAAGACATATGGGGCATTCCATGCCAAGCCAGCCACTCATTTTGAGAAGTTTCATGGATTTTTTTTTGTGTAAGAGGGGAAAATCTTCATAGATACCCAGGCTGGTCAGACCCGGGGCATGTTGAATTCGGAAGATCTCCGATGGACATATCTAATAAAGTTACCAAGCCACATCCCAAAGGGACCAACCGGAATCACCTACCAACTAAAAACTCTCCTGTGTCCTACTCCGGCCTTGTGGCGCGGGTCTAAGCACGCATTCCTTCCAGACTCGTGTCAGCTGCAAACGGCGGTGCTTACTGGACAACGCGGAAGCGAGATCGCATCACGCGCCTGGCAGCTCCCCGCCGTTTTCTGTTCCCGCGCCGACTCGCACCGATCCGGAGTAATTCGGGAGATGGGCGTAAGTCGGTGCAGAGACCAAAGTTTATCCGCCGGGGGATGGGGGGCATTATGACCTAGTTGAAATACATCAACTGTCAAGCTTCTCCCATAGAAGCAGAAGTGGGACACATACTACATCTCCTAATACCTCCGCGCCCCGTTGGCGCAGGAGCGTCACATAGTCTAGGCGAAATTACTTCCACCCAGGCAGCTTCCCAGCGGATGAAAGGCCCCCCTTTGAGCGAAGGTGGGGCGGCGTGGGCTACACCCTCGAAAGACAAAAATGAGAGAAACTCATCTCCCGAAGTCCTCTGTGAATCCGCGAACCGTGCCATGAAATAGCGGCACAACATACGAGGTGTGATCAAAAAGTAAGGTGACTTTTCATTTTTATAAAAAAATATTCATTTATTCATCCAAAATTATGTTATCCCCTTCAAAATAATCCCTCTCTGATACAATGCACTTGTGCCAGCGCTTTTTCCAGTCGTCAAAACACTTCTGAAATGCACTTTTGGGTATTGCCTTGAGCTCCTCCAGCGATGCCTTAATCTCCTCAATCGTCGCAAATCTTCGTCCTTTCATGGGCCTTTTCAATTTTGGGAAGAGGAAAAAGTCGCAGGGGGCCAAGTCTGGTGAATACGGTGGCTGAGGCATGATGATAGTATTGTTTTTGGCCAAAAAACTACTCACTAGTAACGACGTTTTGGAACGAATTTCGCTGACACACGTGTCATACCCAAAACATCCGTTAAAATTGATTGGCATGAGCCAAACGATATGTTAAGATCATCAGCTATTTCTCTAATCGTGATTCGACGATTTTTCAACACAATTTCTTTCACTTCCTGAACATTTTCGTCGGTTTTTGACGTGCTGGGGCGTCCAGAGCGAGGTTCATCGTTAACATTTTCTCGGCCCTCTTGGAATAACTTATACCATTTATAAACATTTTTTTTGCTCAAAGTTGACTCACCGTACGCCACTGTCAACATTTCAAGAGTTTTTGAACACTTAATACCATTTTTTACACAAAAATTAATACAAACTCTCTGCTCCATTATTTTCAAAAGCAAAAAATCGCCGAGCACGCAAACACGAGTCTAACCTTTATGCCTCTCACATAAAAGCAACACATGCTATATAGTCAAAACTGTGAATATGATCGTGACGAGTGTACCAACACAACAAAAAAAAATTTTTTAAATTAGAGTGTACAGAGCGCGCGAAATTCAAAAAGTCACCTTACTTTTTGATCACACCTCGTATTTGTTGGCAGCGGTGAGATACACACACTTGACCCAGGACCCGGCAATAGCAGCAACAGCTTATAAATAAGAGGATCAGTTAAAATAGGCAAAGAAGCAGCCCAAGGCAGAAAGTAGAAGTCAGATTCTTGTTCAAATCGAGCACTTAGTATAGCAGACGACCAGAACGCAGATAATAGCGTAACCCGAGAGGCGCGATCTACCACACGGTGACTTAGCATACGTCAGGCAACGAACAGCAGACAAATAACATGCGATTAACTGCTTTAGTGTAAGTCCAAAAATCTTTATGTAACCATTGCAATCAAATAAATGTCCGGAAGCAAAAACATCCGTGATAGGCGTAACACTCCGATACCTTTGCAAATCTACAGCGAGCCTGTACTAGAGCGTCCTAGAATTAGCCAATTAAACCCTGTGCATATTGTCGAAGAAGCCGTGCGAGACATACACGACAACGTGCGCCATGTACTGGAACCACGATACTCAAACAATAGTGCATCCGATTCGGAATCTCATCCGAATATTGTTATCGAGCGTGTATTTCCATTCGTAGATTTAGATCATAATTCACTAGCTGATAATAAAAGTGAACAACGAGAACCCTCATTAATTTCATATGAGAGTTCATTTAAAATTTATTTGAAAACAATAATTCGGTATCAGGAAATATGACGACGCATCAACCTTGCGCAAAAATGGTGACATCGCGAGCAATCAGCCGGTAGCGAACATGAAAATAGAAGCAGAGATAGGTCGTCTTAGAAATACCATAGAACGAGCGAGCGAAGCACCAATTCAAAGACAAGAGGAAATATTAGATAGAATGATGGAAGCAATTACGGGATTGCAAGATAGAATGAGCAGGATGAAAATCGCAACCTATCGCGAAAACTTCCGACTTGCGTACCCCGACTTCCATACGGACGAACGCAAAATGACGTGCGGGAAGCAACAAATCGACCCGTGGGATATTTAAGATTAAAAGATGCACGGAGTTTGAAACCGGAAATAAACGAATATTCACGTCAGAAGATGCAGGAATTCATAAGCGCTAGTACCTATGCAATGGAGAATATTAATTTTGCGGAAAAATCAGCCTTGCTAGAAGAGATATTGAACACAAAATTGAAAGGAAAACTCTTATTAGACTTCCAAACTAGAAGCGTGATAAACTTCGAGCGATTACGGTGAAAGATAGAAGCCAATTATTTGGAAAAATACGAACATCACACCTACAATTAGAGTTTAACGCTTTAAAATAAAAGCCAGACGAAAACGTTCACATATATAGACGGTGCATGGATACTTTAGCTATAGAGTTAGAATCGTTGATCGAGAAACTAGAAAATACAAGCGAGCAGAAGCGAGCAATTTTAGAAACGATTCAAGCTTTATTAAATTTTGAACTAAGACTGAGCGAAGATATTAAACTAGTAGAACGATCACAAAAATATTCAAACTTGCAAGAAGTTATCGATGCAGCAAGCGCGGAAAAACGTGTAAAAGGGTCTGCCTCACGAGCGAATAATAATGATTGCAATAAATATGGGCAAAATCCAAACTTAAAAAATTCTGGGGTACAGCGCAGCAAATGCGGAAAAGTAGGCCATTATGGGCGAGACTGTCAATCAAACCGTTACGCTTTTCATTGCTTTTGAGCCGATAAACCAGCACGTATAAATGCTGTCGATAAATTTTGACATATTGCAAAAAGACAGGATAAAAGAAACGAATGCTGGTCATTGAACGGATGGCCCCACAAGGAGCCGAAGCAACACGCAAAGCGAGACACTGACCGTAAGACAAAGCGTGTAAACACTGCTGTTAAAATAAGACGAAATAAGCGACAAAGCGAAAGCGAAAGCGAAGAATTGTCGTACGCTAGCTGCGAAGAAGAAAAAGAGAAAAGGAGGACGCGAGAAAAACACGAGTAACTAGTGAGCATCAAATTACGCAAGTGACCGGGAGATGCGAATACCGGTCTTAGACTTTTAATATTACCAATCAAGGAGAAGAAGAAAGGATAAATCTATTATTAGATACTGGCGCTACACTTACTTTAATTAAAGTAGGAAACTTGAAGAGCGAGACACTTATACGAGAAAAGCCAATGGTCCTCATCGGCGTGACAGGCCATCAAGTAAAAACAATTGGAAAAATAAGAGCAACGGTTTAGGCGACAAAGAAATACGACATACCATGCATGTCGTGGTAGATGATTTTCCTGTCGACTACGAAGGAATTCTCGAAGTAGATTTTCTAGAAAAGCACAAAATTAAAAGCGATCAGAAAAACTATTTGCAAATTGACGAGATAACTTTGAAACTTTACCCGTACAGGAAAATAACGCTGATCCTCCGCAGCAAAATGATAGTGCGGACGGTCGCAGATAAAAATTGTGTGGGAATAGTTAAATCAGAGGAAACTGGACCAGAAATATTTATCGGATATTGTCTAATAGCACCCGACAAATATATGTACCCAATAAGCATGTTAAATACTACGGGAGAAAACGTCGAAATAATTACGCCATTTGTAACTATAGAAGAGTTACGGGCGAGTGACCGAGAAAACGTATACACACTACAAAAGACAGATAACGAAAGTGGTACTAACACTACCGCGGCATGAGCGTACGAACGTACGAACATACGAACGCAAATAAAAACCGAGCATCTAAATAAAGAAGAAAAAAAAACCATCGAGCAAATATGCGAGGACTTCAATGACATTTTCCACTTAGAAGAAGATATATTAATGCATACAACAGTGGTAGCGCATGAAATTAATACACGTACCGATAGTGCACCCGTAAATGTGCGACCATAAATGTGCGGTTGCCAGAAAAATATAAGGAAGAGGTAAACCAACAGATAAGGAAAATGCTATAAGATGATATTATTCCTAGTGCGAGTCAATGGAACACGCCACTATGGTCGTTCCAAAAAAGAGCGACGCTTCAGGAAAACAAAAACTTAGAGTAGTGATAGATTCAGGAAACTTAACGAATTAACCATAGGCGACTCATTTCCTCTGTCAAACATAACTGACATTTTAGACCAGTTAGTAGGAAACGCCAAATGTTTTTCTACACTGGATTTAGCATCGGAAGATCACCAAATTCCTATTAGTGAGAAACAGAAAAATAAAACTGCCTTTTCTATCTCGCACGAACATTATGAATTTAACCGAATACCGTTTGAGTTAAGAAATACACTCACGACGATTCAAAAACTAATGAACACAATATTAGCGGAAATACAAGATTTGATGGAGATGCCACGTGTACCTAGATGATATAGTTTTTAGATATTTACGGATCAAGCCTAGAGGAATATAATAAGCATCTTGTCGAGGTAATGCAACGATTACGTAGATACAATTTGAAGCTATAATCCGACAAGTGCGAGTTTCTACGAAAGGAAATAATATATCTCGGACATATAATAACCGAAGAAGGAATACTACCCTCCATATTTATTTATTCGGTTTTACCGATGTAACCTATTATTTTTAGTTTGCTATTTTACCTCTACTTCTTTTTTGTCTTTTATTTTCTTTTCTATCTCTTTTCTTTCCTATGTACTCTTCTCTTTTTATGCTCTTTTAGCTTTTTATTTATTTTTTTCTCTGCTTGTGGAGTCCTGACTGCCAAGTGTGAATGTCGCGTAAAACCATTTTGTATTTCATACGAGTGTGAGTGTGCGCAATTTATAACATTAATTTTATCTATTTATATATTACCGCACGCGCTCGCCCGGGACTTTTATATTTTTGACGACACTTCTGTGATATCCCAGAGGAACTCATTATTTATGATAACGTATCTCCCTAGCTTGCATGCTTGTGAGATGAAACACTCTGTGATATTTTTGCGTACACTGGGGGGCTTGCCCCTCAGTTACTTAAATTCTACAAAATCTACAATTTTTTATTGAACTTTGTATGATAAATAGTTACTGAGATATAAATAAATTTTTTCAAATTGTGATACATTTTAATGAATTTGTTTAACTTATTGTACGTGAAAAATAAACAGTCTTAAAACTTATAAAATTAGCTTGAAAATACTTTTTTTTACAACGTACAATCAATAGTTCACTAAATATGGTGTTTCAAAGTTATTATGGAATTCTCAATTTATGTTAAAAAATGAAAAAAATATGAGTTTATTTATCAATGCAGGTATATAATCGGATTGGAAAAAATAATATCCGCATTATTCTCAAAGTTTACATGTATTTATATACAATCCTAGTTACGTATCACTATCCAAAATTTATTTTTAGAAAAACAGCTTAAAAAAAATTGCCTTTTTTCAACGTTTTCTAAAAAAATGTGTTTCCGTAACTTTCTTATAAATATCTTGTCAATTTTTCAAGGACATATGTAAAAAGTAAAATGTACCAAATTAAAGCTTATAAAATTTTTTATAAAATGCTTATTTCTTCTCTCTCCGTCAATTTTTGTGCAAGATATAATTGTTTGAAAAAAGAGTTTTCTGCCAAGATATTTTTATTGAAAATTATGATCCATAACTTGTATATATTTAGAAAACTGTTAGTATAACAAAACTTTCTGACGTCTTCATAGATAATATTTCCTTGAATTTAGCGTATGGTTCATATTTTTAGGATCAATAGTTTTGGAGATAATAATTTCGACAAGTACGATGTTATTCAGGCCGCTAATTCTGATAGTGATTGGCTGGTGCCATAGAGGCTAAGTAATGTGATATATATGGGATATTCCATGCCAAGTCAGCCATTCATTTTGCGAAGTTTCATGGATTTCATTCATATTGCTTCGTTGTGTCGCTATTTCATTCGCACGGTTCGCGGATTCACAGAGAACTTCGTGAGATGACAAGAAACAGCTTTTAATTTGGAGTAGAAAATATATTTAGCAATTTTACACATATCACCAGTGGTTTTTTATTCTACTTAGCGCTATTCGCGTCGTAGCAGATACTGTTACAATTTCGGTGTGACGACGGGCAAAGTAACGCGACAATTCTCTTTCAAATTTCTGACCGACGACCGCATTCGCGGTCTTCTTTTTACTTATATATCTTGATTTTCGCGGCAGTCTTGGCCCTTCCGAGTTGGCGCGTCAGCATTCCGCTTCCAACAAGGCCAGCTTTGCGCAAAATCTTGCGTCTGCGGTTCTACTGTTTATATTCAGGGTCTCCTTTTATATTGTATAATTATATTTAATAAATTCGTTTCGGTAATATCGGTTTATCATTTAATTGTTGATATTTTCTGACACGTTCTTGGCGCAATTGTCACTTGTACAATTAGCACTCGTGATATTCCTCCCCCCTTGAAGAAAGGAAACGAGGTTACGAGTTACTTTAACTCGCTTTATTACAGTACAAAAATTTTCTCGATTTACAATTTTTTCTTATAATTGTTTCTTAATATAACATAGCGTTGTCGCTATGCCTTTTTATTTCTGCGTCTTCCCGCCTTTGTCTTCACTTATTGATTACATATAGCGTTCAGATCCCAGTAACTTAAGTGCTGCAAAAGATTTTCCTGTGCTGAAAAAAAAATAAGGATATACAATCGTTTATCGGATTAGCCGGATACTACCGAAAATTTGAAAATTTTTCAAAAATTGTGAAGCCTCTAACAAGCTTGACAAAAGAGGGAGTTACATTCAACTGGAAAATGGAACAACAGAATGCATTCGAATTATTAAAAGTGAAGCCCACAACAGCATCCGTACTGAGTTACCCGGATTTTACTCGAGAATTCCTGCTAATTACTTACGCGTCGGATCTTACAATTGGAGTCGTATTATCACAAGGTCCCGTAGATCAAGATCGTCCGATTGCTTACGCGAGCCGAATACTAAATAAAGCCGAACAAAATTATAACACTACGGAGAAAGAATTGTTAGCGATAGTTTGGGCTGTCACCCTATGGATTATGCTAACGGAGGCTCAAACGTGGTTCCACTAAGAAAAGTCAAAAAATTTCGATCGTAATAATTTTGAAAGCGAAATAGAAATTAAGGAAACGGAGAATTAAATTAAACGGAGAATGTAAATTATCTACACCGGACTTAATATTACGAACACAATCATCTCAAAACGTGCAATATATTAAGACATATCTACCTGAATATAACAAATAATTCTGAAAAGGATATTAAAATCGATCTCCCAAAGCGTACTCCCCTTAAACAATTAATTAAAGATCCTAAAGATCTAACTAAATTAAACATAAGAGATATCAAAGAATATTTAGGAAAGAATAACAATCATGTATTCAATAATAATAAATATATAATGTATCCCGTAGGAGCAAGTACTGCTATTTTAATTATAATTAATATATTGTAAATAGTTAAAACCCAGCAGAGAAGGATCCCGTCGAACAGTCAAAATACTATATATTAAAATTAAAATTAAAAGTATATATATCACAAAGGCGAATAGCGCTAGGATCACAAATAAACAATAAATATATTATAATTGGACATTAGGTCACTCTCTCCTGCTAGATTTAAAAAAGAAGGGGCCAACACAAAAATAATTTACGCGACACTCGCAACGTTCGGAATGCGACGCGCCGCATCCTGAGTAATTCTTTCCTCGGCGAACCGCTCTAAACGGTGTCGCGAGAAGATCCCCAGAGGGACAGGAAGGAGCAAGGTACTGGTAGATGCTGGACTCGTGCTCCACATAGATATCTCGTGACCAGCGAATGGTATTCAAGATGATGAAACGTTGCATCATCGCTGCAAATTGGAAGCCAATCCGTAGCAGTCTCAGAACCGCATTATTTCTTGGATTCCATGAGCCGAGGACGACGAAGGTCGTCATGGTACTCTCGTCATTGTAGCTCCTCTGCTAGAGGCGAGTATTTAACAATTTTCCTTGCCCTGGCGTCCTCGAAAGTGGTCCAACGGTTTTCAAATGGCGTTGTCATGTCGCATATAACGACACTCTTGGAGGACTCGTGCCTGATCACAAGATCAGGTCACAGCGTTCCTTATTAGGCGCCGACGCCCTCCACCTGCTGATTAACCCATATTATCTAATAATACTGATAGTACTACATCCGCCTACATTCTGCGATGGTACTCTCTCGGCCTGTTAATATTGATCGTTATCTTGCTCAACAGCTAACCTCCAAGCCTTCGGCAGGAGGAGGTCCCAAAAGATCCACCTAAAATCTAAGTCAAATCAAGGTATTTCATGGTGGAGTCGTACTACCGCTTCCCTTACATGAAGAGACGTCTCAGGAACGATTTCGACCATAAAGGCCATCACCTTGGTCTTTTGAACCAAGACTTTCAGACTCAGTCGCTCAATCGTTTTTAGCAGAAACGTCCACCCAAGCTCAGCCCGGATTAACACCTCACGGAAAGATGGTCCGTTCACTACAAATAGCGTGTCATCGGCATAACAGTACTGAGTATCTTATTGGCATCGCCAGTCTCAACACCGAGTCATATCCCACATTCCATAGGGTTGGTCTAAGGACCGACTTATCGAGGAAACAATTATTCGAAATGGACAATTAATTTTATATATTAGTAGGATAATTATAGGAATTCTAGACCACTATGTGTTAGTGCGTATACGTGCAGTATGTACGAGTATACGTGTGTATGTGTAAGAAGTCAGGGAGAAGAAAGTGCACACAAAGATTGGATTCGAGGGAGGGGAGTGCGTCACCAATGGTCCATATTAGAAAGGGAAGAGAGAAGAGAGTTTATTCCTTCTCTCTCTCCCGTTGCATTCTCTTTCTAACCCGTTATCCTCTCTCTATCTCTCATTCGTTGTCCTCTCTGTCCCACTCGTTGCGGTCCTACACTTACCATAGTATTCGCGCTCTCTTCTTCCCATTGTATTCTCTGCCACGTTCACTTTTTTTTCGCAAGTTTCTCCGAACGAGGCGCTTCCAAATTCCATTTATCTTTGACGACGTAGCATGCGATAAGTAAGACGCGGTCAGAGAGTACTTTGCAACAGACCGATACGTGGACATCGACTGTTTCTATCTCTGTCAGATATGCAAAAATACCAAAGCATAAAATGGTTACAGGACAATAGGAGTCAAAAGAAGGGTAATAAGGGGGATTCTAACCTAGGAGCTCTGGTGGGGGGGGGCAGGGAGATACCCGCGGCGCGAAGGGGAGTCCGCGAGAAAGGGAGGGAATGACGCCACAGGAAATGACGTCACAAAGTGAGGCGGATGATGTCACAGGAGGAGGGGAGAGGAATGACGTCATAGTGCATGACGTCACTGAGCGAGGAGAATGACGTCACGGGGGTGTGCGGGAGATGACGTCACAGTGGATGACGTCGTGAGAGAGATGACGTTGCGGTGCGGAAACGAGGATGTCCCCGAATACGGGAAATTACATAGCGAGAAATTACGCAGCGAGAAATTACGTAGCGGGAAATTATGTAGCGGGAAATTGCGTGCGGAAACTTGCATCTGCGTCATGGTGATGAGGTCCCGCGGGATCAATGGCAGCCAAGCGCGATCCGTCGCCGTCGGGCGCGATCCGCCGCCAGTCCACCACCACCGAACGCGGTCCCCACCGCGCGCTATACTTACCATGTATACTTAACATTAATGTTTACCATTTTTTCCGTTTATGCATTGCTATCCTCTTTTCGCACGCGGAATATTTTATTTTATCTATTTATTTATTTTATAATATATTATATTATATTACATCATATTATATAATATAATATTATATTATATTTTATTTTATATATAATTATTCACACTATGCAATAATAAGAGCGCAATTTGTCGAGCGCTATGTTATGCGCAATGATGCGCACGTAATGCGATACCGCTGAGGTTGGAAGAAAGGAATGGTAAAAAGAATAAATATGAAGCAAAAAAATGTGAATGAGTTATATGCATATTTCATTTTTATTTATACACTGGGCAACAAAATTAACGCAACACTGTTTCACTCTGCAAAAATAGGCAAATTTCAACATACAATAACTTCGTCAAAAATTGTCATATCGGGATGTTTAAAAAAGCATTTTACAGGTTGAAACCTCTACTTTTCAGATCACTACTTAAAAAAACGGTCTCATGGAGATTTTATGAAGTTACACAAATATAAATGAAGATATATCAGATTTCAAAATTTTTTATGAAATTTGCGGAGTTCCACGGAGTGGAATAAAAATTGTATACAAATGCGATTTACATCATTCGAAAGAACAAATCTTTACTTTTAATTTGCTTTTCGACGAAGCTCCGTACGATTTTTTTTCATCGAGTTATTCAACGTTGAAGCAAAAATGGCCCTTTTGTTTCAATGTTGAATAACTCGATGAAGAAAAATCGTACGGAACTTCGTAAAAAAGCAAATTAAAAATAAAGATTTGTTCTTTCGAATGATGTAAATCGCATTTGTATACAATTTTTATTCCACTCCGTGGAACTCCGCAAATTTCATAAAAAATTTTGAAATCTGATATATATTCATTTACGTTTGTATAACTTCATCAAATCTCCAGATGAGACCGTTTTTTTAAGTAGTGATCTGAAAAGTAGAGGTTTCAATCTGTAAAATGCTTTTTTAAACATCCTTATGACAATTTTTGACGAAGTTATTGTATCTTGAAATTTGTCTATTTTTGCAGAGTAAAACAGTATTGCGTTAATTTTGTTGCCCAGTGTACATATATGTATATATATTATATTATCGCATTTTTTTTTTAATCTTTTCGCTCCAATACAATTGCAATGTCATCGTCATCCTTATCGTCATCATGGTTTGCCCTCCTTTTTCGCTCCAAGTGTCTGCGAATGCGACTCGCCTCCTCCTCCTCCATGTGTCGAGACGTCTCTAGCAATCCATCAAACACCCACTGTGTGACGACGTCCGCAGTGCCATGTGGGGAACAGGAGAATACAAATATGAAATAATAATTAAAATTAATAGAACATAATATCACATGAAACGTATGTGAATCACATCATACTTTCTAACACTTCACATATCCTTTCACATACTCTATGCACAATCTAATTATGCTAACAAAGCTCCATCTATTGATCGATTAATAATATGCCATATTAGTTAATATACTTTATCAACCCTTTCGCCTACAATATCGTGTGAGACTCATAGTAAAAAAATTCGAGCCAAACATAAGTATCATAGGTAAGAGCCCGTACGTCGTACAAGCCAAACGTAAACATTGATTATGGCACGCGCCATTGGAACTTAAATCATGAGGCAATGGGTTAATTAATTAAGTAATGTATTAAGAATAAAATACTTACATTTGTTCTAACAACGGATTGTCAGCGCCGATATCCAAATTTACAATAAGCCGCTAGGTATTTCGATGGTAGAAGCCCTTTGCAATATCCTCAGCCGCTTAACTAGGATCTCAGTCTTTTGTGCCAATAAGCGCAAGCAAGTACTCATCACATTTGCATAAACAATTAAATTAGGGATGTTAGCTATTTTTATCTCTTGACATGCACACTGAGTAACAAACTTGACAAGAAAACTCGACAAGCAGACTGATTGATTGCGGGGCTGTGTGAGATTTTATATAGTAAAGATGTTTGGAGAACATGATACCATTCGGAAAAAAAGAATAATGCTTCGATCAAAAATTTACACCTCAGCCGAAAACTATTAGGTTGTTCGGAAAGTAATTTTGTTTTTTTTATGAAAATGAAAGACGATTTTCAATCAGACGCGTTTCAAATGATCATGAACGGTCGAATTCGATAAATTTAATCTCTCAACGATCTCACGAGTTGTTATCCGCCGGTTTGCATCAATTAATGCCTTTATTGTGTCTTCATCAGCTTCAACTGGCCTTCCAGAACGTGGTGCATCTTCAACATCAAAATTGCCGGATCGAAATTTTGCAAACCAGTTTTGGCACTGGCGTTCTGTCAATACATCTTCTCCATACACATCGGATAATTTTTTTCTTGCTTGAACAGCATTTTTACCTTTTCGATAGTAAAAAAGTAAATTATGCCGAAAATGCTGCTTTTCACTTTCATATTTAATAGGGCACCAACCAAAAACTACTGCGTAGAATCAATCGAACTTTTTTCACAAGCAAGCCTTGCTATATCAGCTGTCAAAATATATAATGATTATGCGGCTTAAGTGTGAAGTTGGCTGTGAAAAATACATTTACACAATTAAGTCCTCTGTTGGGAAAAAACGAAATTACTTTCCGAACAACCCAATATATCACGCGATCGAACGATCTCATGAATAAACTTCAGCATTTTTATCACTTATAATTAGATCAATGTATTACTATATATCAACAGATAAAAAGTACATCGCCCCGGTCAAAAGTTTATACCTCAACCGAAAAATATATCACGCGAACGATTCCATAAATAAACTTCAGCATTTATCAGTTACAATTAGATCATCAGTTATTAGATTATCATAATCAATATATCAGTGGCAAAAAGTAGAATGCCTCGAATAAAAGCATATATCTCAGTCAAAAGTATACGAGAAGACAGCGCGCTCGAAAGATTCCACCTCAGCATTTTTGTCGCTTACAATACTGCGCATTGAAGCGTAACTAAACTTATATCTATTGAGCAGCTATCGGACTGATATTTAACAGCTTTCAAATACCTATTAGACCATTATCGGTTTATTTTCAACTCCATCTGCTATATATACAAAGGCAAGTCAATAAGTTCTTAGAAAATCTGTCAGAAGGCAGTGTCATGTTACATTACTTTTTGACAAAAGCATCTTTCAGCTGATTACTGTCAAATTTTGAACGGAATTCATCGCGTGCTTTCATTTCTGTAAACGATTAAAGCGAACAACTCTTGTATTTTTTGCAAAATGGAAAGAAACGAGTTTCGTGCAGTGATCAAACATCCACATATGAAAGGTTCAATGCCGAAAGAAATCAAAGCCGAGTTGGATAATGTTCATAGCACATCTGCATCAGCGTTTGCGACTGTATACAATTGCGTGAATAAATTTAAACGTGATCGTACATCCACATGTGATGCACCTCGTTCGGGGCGTCCAATTGAGGTTGCTACGCCAGAAATCATCGAGTCCACGATATTGTTTTGACTGATCGACGAGTGAAAGTACGCGAGCTTGTTGACACCACAGGCATATAATATGGCACAGTGATTTCAATTTTGCACGAACAATTGGGTATGAAAAAGCTATCTGCAAGATGGGTGCTGCGTTTGCTGACTGTGGACCATAAGTGCGACCATGTGACGATTTCAAAACAATGTTTAGAGATGTTTCAAGACGTAATCCAGATAAATTTCTGCGTCGATTCATTACTATGGACGAAACATGGATCGATTACTTCACACTCGAGACGAAGGAACAGTCAAAACAATAGACTTCACCGGGTGAACCGGCTCTGAAAAAGGCGAAGACCGTGAAGTCAGCCGGAAAGGTGATGGCCACAGTTTTATGGGATGCACGCGGTATAAATCATATCGATTACCTTCCATCGAAGCAAACGATCAATGGCGATTACTACGTAGCCTTATTGGATCATTTCAACATTTAAAAAAAAAAACGTCCCCATTTGGCGAAAAAAATGCTCTTCTAAGACAATGTACGGGTTCACATATCCCGACCGATGACTAAATTCAACAAATTTCGCTACGAATTTCTTTCCTATCCATATTCGTTAGATTTAGCTGCGACTATTTCCTGTTTCCGAATCTGAAGAAATAATTCGGAGGAAAGAGATTCACTACCAGAGAGCAACTCATCGCCGAAACAGAGGTTTATTTTGAAGGGTTGGACAAATCATATTATTCGGACGGAAAAAGTTGGAGAATTGTTTGATCAAGTGTATCAAGCTAAAAAAAGACTATGTTGAGAAATAAAAATGAATCAATAAAAAAAATGTGTTTTGCTATGTTTTCTAAAAACTTATTGACTTGCCCTCGTATTTTTACTTAAATGTCTACTAGTAACGGAAATAAAAACATATTAATGTGAGATAACATACATTTTATTTAA
>NW_017305061.1:221083-225207 GCF_001594115.1 Trachymyrmex septentrionalis
CGCTACGAATTTCTTTCCTATCCATATTCGTTAGATTTAGCCCCCTGCGACTATTTCCTGTTTCCGAATCTGAAGAAATAATTCGGAGGAAAGAGATTCACTACCAGAGAGCAACTCATCGCCGAAACAGAGGTTTATTTTGAAGGGTTGGACAAATCATATTATTCGGACGGAAAAAGTTGGAGAATTGTTTGATCAAGTGTATCAAGCTAAAAAAAGACTATGTTGAGAAATAAAAATGAATCAATAAAAAAAATGTGTTTTGCTATGTTTTCTAAAAACTTATTGACTTGCCCTCGTATTTTTACTTAAATGTCTACTAGTAACGGAAATAAAAACATATTAATGTGAGATAACATACATTTTATTTAAGAAAGCTTACAATTCTTTCTGGCGTCGCAACCACCAATTATATACTTTAAATACATTTTGCAAAGTACAATTCTTTGCATGTTTTCCACATAGTATAGTACAATCATCCAGATTAGTTAAAGATCCCATGTCTTAGTAAACTGCATCCAAGGTTTTGATGTACATGCGTTCTCGCTCATCGTCGAAAAGCAAGTTCCACAGCCACATTCGTTTCTCGCGTCCCTTGACATGATAACATCATCTTCAAATACAGCCGCCGTGATCAGGCGTTTCGCCTCGCTATATGGGACCATCCCGTCGCAATCAATGGTGATAAGCACTCAACCAGGAAGCGTAAGACCTGTCAGATCTTGTCAAAAATTTCCATGGCACTTGTAAAAATGTAATGTGTGAGAACGGCCCCCTGTTTCAGCACCGCTACTTCTTTGACGATAAATTTCTTGTTAACGACGAATCCCCCTTTACAGATCCACAAATGTTAGTACGACCATGATAAGCAATTCTTCAAGACTGTGCTTCACCCCAGTTTTTTTCTCCCTTTTAAAATTCTAAATACTTGCTGATCTTACAATTTATATAATCTTGCGCACTACATTGCACAACGGACAGTACTCGATTACACGATCGTGTATGATGAGACAATAGGCGATAGTATTGGCGACACATTCTCCTTACAGTCAAATTCTATGCGTACGTACACAGTGATGCTCTTGATGGATTTGTTTTGTCGCGAGCAATCAATGACTGCAAAAGACCCTTTCTCGATAAACGAGAACACGTTGAGCAGCAGTTAATTCCATGATATGTTTTACGAAAACACATGTAATCAAACAGGACGGCGTATCTCTTTTGGCAAAACTGATCGTCGTACCTCCAAATCTGCCCATATATGTTCTGGTAATCTGTCCCACACAGATCTGTGCAATTTTTAAACTCTCACAGCAGTACAATTTTCGGTATGTATCCCAGTTCTTTTGAGGTTAAACTGTGCAGATCATCCGACACGACGAGAAACATTTTGATTACTGATCGATTTCGTTCTACGCGGCTCTATAAATAGGCCTGCTCATAATATTGTTTTCAGTATTTTGTGGAAAGAGAAAATATGCGGTTCGTGCGCCAGTCGCATGCGATCAAAGTAAAAAACCTCGACGGCAAAGTGTAAATTGATAAAGAGATGCGCAAGCATGGCGACATGCTACCGGCCTCTGTACGCGCTATCGTCGGCGGACCGTCAAATTGCGACAAGACAAACGTGCTGATAAGCTTGTTGGAAAGTCCGCACAGCGTACGATTCAAGAACGTATATGTGCACTCGAAATCAACAGCCGAAATATCGATACTTGGCGAATTTGTTAGCACTCATCGAAAAAATTACTTTACATTCTCGAATAATAGCGATGTCATTCCACCGAGCGAGGCGCTTCCGAATTCCATCTTTACCTTTGATGATGTGGCATGCGACAAGCAGGACGTGATAAGAGAGTACTTTGTAATGGAACAACATGCGGACGTCGACTGCTTCTATCTCTGCCAGATGTACACAAAGATACCGAAGCACCTTATACACGACAACGCAAATCTATTCAAACAGGATGGTACCAATATAAAACGCGTGTATAACGATTACGTGAATACCGATATGTCCTATGAGGATTTCTGCGATTTATGTCATAAATGTTGGCAGCAACAGTATGAATTTCTAGTGATTGACAAGAACAATGCATTCACCGAAGGGCGATACAGATTGTCTATCCCGTTGGCATCACCCCTCGACAAATGGAAATATAATAAAAATAAAACAAAATATATAAAAAAAGGGAAAGAGGTAGACTCCCTCCGAGTTCGGACGTGACAATTTACCTACTAAAATCGGTTTCAAAATAAAACTTCAAAATAAAATTTCGATCTTAACCTCTGCAGTAACACATTGTATTGTAATGTATTCTGTTTCTCACGGTTGTCGTCCCATTTGTCTGCGTTAGATTTTGCATAAAGTATTCAATACATGAGCACATATTCATAACTTATCTAGGACCTTTATATCTGTAAGTTTATAATTTCATTTAATTTATTTGTATTCTACCATATGCATTAGTTGTTTTTGACACAAATTCAATTTTTTTACTTGGTTTTTCGCAATTTCAATTTTTTGAAGATGATTTTAATAATAAAATATTTTATTTTTGAACTCTCTGCTTTTCTCGCCATCCAATGACGAAATAATTAAACACACTTGACAATAAGATAACGTTAAGGATTTAGTAATTTTATATAATTTTATTTGTAATGTTAAGTTTATTGTGTTCAACCTATGATATGATTTCATGTTTTTAATATATTGTATCTTTCTTTCCACTTTTTAATTATTTTTCGTATATGGACTTATTGTTAGTACAGTCGAAACGTTTCCGATTCATTTATAGATAAAAACTAGTTTAATTCTTAATATATGTTGTAATAAATTAGTTTATTTTTAAAGATCCAATGAACATTACTCGTATTTTTTGATCTTTTTAATTACTATTTTTTGCTTAGCAATCTTGAGCTAGATATTTTACATATTTTAATCTATATCTTCTATATATTGTATAATCGTTATGAACAAAAATAACTTGTAAATGATGAATATGCTATGAGGAAGAAAAAATACAAAAAATTATGTAAAACCGTCAAATTTTTTTTTCCTTTTTTTTCTTTGATTGTTCGTTCGAATCAAATTTTTAATTTGTAACTTTCCAATTATTTTTTTTATTAACTCAACTTCTAATTTAATTAATTTGATTATAAATTAATTTGTATCTTAAGTAAGTTAAATGTTCATGATGGTTAACTTTAATTTAACTTAGCTTAAAAAAAAATTATCTTATCCAACTCCAAATAAGATTCGTAACGGTATATGGTATAAGTATATGGTTATAATACTTTGTGTACATTTTTTGGCCTTTTAAATATGATAAAATTATTAAAAAGTTTGTATTTGTGGAACACTTTGAAAAGTTAGCAAGAATATTGAAATTTGTTTAAATATGTCATATTGATGCTCAATTTTTAATGTGTTTCTTATCCTGAATTTTTTATTAACATTATTGTACTTAGGAGGTCTATCTCAAAATCTATAAAAAATGCCATTTCTTTTACTTATACCTATGTGAGCAAAAATTGGTCTTGTTATAACAACCTTCTTTCCACTTTTCTTTCTATTCTTTACTGTGTCATTTATGTTTTAACAATCGACGGTTGACGATCATTATCTTTTACATTTGTATAGTTCCAGTCGTGTCACTAGTTTGCATAAAATTATCAATGTTAATTGCAACTTGGCAACGTTTAAAGAATAATGAAATACGAAGGTATTTGTTTTTTTTATTTGTAGTTTTAATAACTTTTTTATTCTCAAGTCTTTTAAGGCAACTTCGTTCTATTTTAAGAAATAAATATAATAACTACGGTTAATTGAGATTTTCGGTGATGCAATTGCAATTGGCCATTTGCTTTTCTTAAAAAAACATATTGTTATTTGAGGACAATTATATTGTCTAACAACTAACGCATTATGCAACTGCATTGAATTAATTCAATAAAAGAATCACTGTTTATCGGAGGAATATCTGTTTATCGGAAGAATACTTTTTCTTTGTTATTAATTTTATATTCTTAACACGAAATTTGATAAATTTTTCTGACCGTACAACATACTGATAATTGCATAATTGAATTGTCCTGTTACGAATCTTATATATATATATTAT
>NW_017305061.1:225307-249933 GCF_001594115.1 Trachymyrmex septentrionalis
ACAAAAGAGTTTAAAACTTTCGCAGTTAACAACAAGCATTGATTCGTAACCCTTTTTCTTTTATTTTTAGTTGTTTTATTCAACTAAGCTTGTATTATTGTATTTTATTTTGTTAAATAAAATGCATTGTAATTATAAAATAATTGTCAGCTATAATTTTTAAGCTATTATTTTTAATAAATTAATTTATTAGCTGTAAGAGAATTATTGATATCTATTACACAGTACAACACACATTCCCTCCCTGTATATTGTATTAGTGAAAAAATCAAAGATATTCTGAAAGCAGATGTAATAAAAAAATACCCGTGTGTTGGCGTTTTAACAGATCAAGACGTTAACAATTTTTATGCAATTATTTATCGTATTTGCTTTATATTAGCTTTTTACAATTGTTTTAATTAATAATAATTTTTTAAAATAAATAATTGACGTTTTTGTGAAATTATGTGATAAGTCCGAATACAAAAAAAAACAATTGAGAATTTGTTTTCATATTATATATTTTCAAATTTTTATATAATAATAATAATACAATTATAATTATAATTATTATAAGAATCTTGGTCTTTTGATTTGCCGTTTGTATGATTCCGGTTTTGTATCACGAACAATAGATTAACAGTATTCACCAAGCATATGTCTGATGTTTTTTCCTTTGAAGCGTTTCTCAATAATCGCAATGTCTTGGTGAAAGCATTCACCATGTTCATTATTGAATTCAAATTTGATGGAAAAAATTAAAATTATTGCGAAGAAAGTGTATTTTGAGCGACATGTTAACTTTCATTGCATGAAAAGCTGAAATCATTTCAGCAACAATTGTTTTGTAATTGTCGGCTTTTTTATTGCCCAAAAAATTTTCGATGACGACTATTAAACTATTCCATGCTCGTTTTTCCACTGTACTCAACAATTTACGGAATAAGTTTTCATTTTTTATCAATTTCGATATAATGTTGAAATCAATTTACCTGTTTCGATTTTTACTACGGACAATTTTGAAAATATTGTGTGCAATAACTGAAAAGCTTTGCCAGAAGGATTAAATGCTCGAACAAAATTACGAATGAGACCGAATTTAATGTAAAGTAACGGCAAATTATTTTTCTTGGATCAACCAATGGTACGTGATCGACAATGTCGAAGTATGTCAATACCGAGACACGGATATGCTTTTTAAATATCTATTTTCAGAATCTCTTTGAATTTTTCATGGGAGGAAACCTGTGCTGTATTATAAAAAGTATTATAAAAAGACATTTGATGATACTTAAAAAATATTAACGACTTGATCTGATAAAACGCCAAAATACGGGTATTTTTTTTCTACATTTATTTTTAGAATCTCTTTGATTTTTTCTTGGGAAGAAAAAATCGATTTTGTTGTACTGTGTTATAGAATATAGTTTTTACATGTGACATCATGCTAAAATTGTAATTACAGGTATTTGAATAATATCAAAACAATGTCAGCGATAGTACAGGACGAATTAGTGAAACCTATAGACAGAGCGGCGTGGCATGTGGAACACGTATTGAAATTTCCAAACTCGAGACATTTACGATATCATGGACACGATATGTCATGGATACATTATTACGCTACATATCTATGCTTAGGTACAGGTTTCGTTTTGTTATTATACATCTATTACATATTGTATGATAAAATTGTTTGTCCTTTTGTCAAAATGACATGCCTAAGTAACTTAAAACAATGGATAAATAACTTGAAACGAAAACTCGATTAAATATAAATATACGAACCAATGAAAAAAATTGATCATATGCAATTAAGAGAAAATTTCTTTGCATTACTTTTATTAATTTGTGTATGTTTATAACAAATAAATGAATAATATATTGTTGGCAGAGAGATGTATCTTTTATTTATACTTTTCCAAAAAATAAAATGGCTATGTTTACACAATGCACTTAGTCCGCGACCTATGAGCTAGATATATTTGTTTAATCTATAGATTAAACGCATAGTGTCAACATATTCCATGTCTGCAGATATAAAACGTCGTCAAGACATTATCAAGATGATTTTTAGATATCATAAAGATGTCCTCAAGACATCTACTCAAGACACAAGTTTGTAGAGAATTGGTTCACTTAAAAGTTGCGTCTATTTTAGTTAGCGTCTGCTTTTTTTAGTTACGTGAGGCTCTGCCGAGAAGAAAGGGCGTTGCATTAGTTGGAGAGTTTTGTGTGAGAAAGTTAAGTCTTAAGGCAAACATGTTGAATGTATTTGAGATAACGCAATAAAATTTTCTTTCTATAGTAAAATTGAGAAGCAATTATTGTATCAAACAACGTTTGTAAAATGTTTTATTCCCTGTTTTCACATGCATGTAGTTTGGATGTGTGTAATTATTACATTTGTTTAATTACACTTTTTAGATATTTAAAAAATAATTCTTCAAACATTTGAAAAATTTTAAAGAACATTTTTTTAAATTTAAGTATTCAATGTATTACAACATTATATAAAAAATAAAAAATTAATAGAAGGAAAAATATTATAGTATTTTATTTAAAAAAGAAGAATCGTCTGTTTTTTTACCCCTATAAGCGATTTATATTAAATAATTTTTAGCCTCAGTAGTCTAAAGATTTAGAATTCTCGTACAGAATACAAGAGATCCGGATTCGACTCTCGACCGAGATAATATTTTTCACAATAAATTTATTTACAATTTTTCAGTACATAATATTTCTAATATGATTGAGCATCAAAATATTAAAAATTGCTTTTCAATTTGATTTAATTTTTGATATTATAGTATTCATATTATTAGTATGCCTAATAGTCTAATTGCATTTATAAGTCCGGAGAACCAATTTAGCGCGCAGATCGTATGTCTACAAATATGGTATATATATGCATGTACATATATAGTATTTATGTATTGTAATTCACATTGAATTATTTAAGCATTAGAGATCCGGCTTCGACCGATATAAGCTTTAATTTCTTGCTTGTTGTGTATTAACATATACGATTTTAATAAATCATTTATCAATGTAAATAATTTTTTTTTTATTGTAATAGAAATGTAAAAAATACTTTTTATGTAAGAAAAACTCGATCCATAAAGCCTTAATTAATTACACTAGATATCATTTAGGCTTTAAAGTAATAAAGTCCCCCCTCCCCCCTTTTTAGTGCTTTTTAGGCTTCACTGTGTGCTACTTAGGAATAAAGCTATAAAAAAACAATCCTTTTTTTCTTGTTCGAAAATTTTACTCGAAATATAACAGTAAAAATGATTTTGTTTTAATATTAAAATAAATTCTTGTTAAAATGTTTGTGTTGATCGAATTTTTAACATATCTAAGTTTTAAGTTAACATAATATGACTGTATTATTTAAATATTTTGTGTTAAATTAAAATTTAATATCTTTTAAAATGTGTTAAAATAACACATTTTATATGTAAGTAAACAAATAACATAAAAATAATGTAGTTTTAAAAATTCTAAGAATAAATGAATAAAATTGTGTGTTGATTTAATATATTATAAATGTTAATTTTACTGAAGAAATAAATTCTTTACAACTAGTTACATATTTTATATGAAGGTACAGATATTTTGTGTTATTTTCTCTTTGTAACAATAAATATCAGATAAATCTATATATTGCATACGTTAAATACGTCATAGAGGCATCGCCTACATAAACTAAAAATGTAAAAACAACATCTAATTTCAGTTAATAAAAATAATAATAATTACAATGTAAAAAAGGCTGTAGGAGTCAACGCTGGTTATAAAATAGCGATAATTTAAATAATAATCAAATAAAATATCTGATACAAATATAAATCTTAAACGTTTTAATATTTTAAGTCATCTTCAGCAATCCCTTCATTCAGTAACGCAAATAAATAAGATATTGCATCGCAAAATAACAGCTTCATAATTCCTGCATACGTTATGTGGCTAATCATGAGGTGAGGCTCATACTCAAACAGTTAAAAAACTGAGTGGTAATGAGCAGCTCGGACTAAAATTTAAAAAAATTAATAAAATTGATTATCTGTAAACTGTTTGATTATCAGTAAACTGTGTAAAATGGATTATTCACACAATGATCAGTTCACTCCGCATATCATCCGCACGTATTCAATACAAAATACATTTTACAATTTTTTGGCAACAAAAAATAGTGTATAATAATCAACATATTAAATTTTAAATGTGAGAAAATGCGAAAGAACAAAGTGTGTTTTGTCGATAATAAATTCGGTCAAATAATGAAAGTTCATAACAATACATTGCGGTCAAATTTTAAAACATTAACTGTAGATCATAACAAAGCTCACTTACATGAAAAGAGACATAACAGGGGGACAAATTAATTTTGGAATTCATCAAAAATGTCAAATCTAATATCGAAAAAATTACAAACATCGGTGCACAACTCAGTTAGAAATCAATCTATTTCTGTTAACAATAATCTTTTTACTCTTAAACATAAAAAAAATTTTATTTATAAAAATTTAAGAAAAGCAATACGGTCGATCAAATAATTTTTAAAGAATAATCCTAACATTATTTTTACAAGGGCTGACAAGGATAACTTAACAGTGGTATTAAATAAGAATACATTGAGAAAGTGAAAGCCATGTAGATGATGATATGACATGTACTAAAATTCTCAAAGACCACACGAACAAAATTAATATTAGCTTAAGATGTTTACTAGCAGAATGGAAAATGTTAAATTACATTTCTGACTCTACGTACAGGCATCTTTATTTTAGCGATGGGAATATTCCCTTACGCATTGCCCAAGGTACACAAACAGAATTGCCCGTTTCGCATTATTATATCATCGATTGATAGTTCATTGTACAATTTGGCAACGTTTCTCAATAGATTGATTGTCAAAAGTATTCCAAAGGTATCTAGTAACATTAACAACAGTATTGAATTAGTTCAGAAATTAAACAATATCAAAATTGGCAATAGCTTCAGTTTGGTTCCCTTGAATGTAATTTCTTTGTTCATCAACATTCCAACTGATTTGGTGATTGATATTCCCTCTAACAAATGGAATTTGATATGTGAGAATTGTAATCTTCCTAAGGATGAGTTTTTGAAGGCAGTTCGATTGATGCTGGAATCCTCGTATTTTACTTTTGACAATCAATTTTATAAACAAACATTTGGAACACCGATGGATTCCCCGTCGTCTCCGATTGTTGCTAATTTGGTTATGGTGGAATTGGAGAGTCGGGTGTACAATTTATTTTCAGGTGCCTTTTTATTATAGATACGTCGATGATGTTCTTTGTATACCGAATGTTGAAGTAAACAACACTCTTGAGAAATTTAATTCATTCCATCCTAGATTGCAATTCACATTGGAAGTGGGGGGGATAACTCTATTAACTTTTTAGATACAATCATCATATTAAAGAACGATTCTTTGAGCTTCAATTAGTACCAAAAATCTACGTTTTCTACGGGCAGGTTCTTGAATTTTTTATCTCCAATTTCCCAAAAAAAGAGCATAATATGTAATCTTATTGACAAAGTTTTCTGTCTATCGTATTCAGAATTTCATTAGAAATATCTTGACTTTATTATTAGAATACTATTGGATAATGACTATCCTTTTATTTATTTATTTATTATTAGGCGTTAGGAACTCGAAAGCTCATTGCCGCAAATACCAAATCCCGCCACTGTTCCCGTCCCTGAGCAAGATCCCTCCATTTCTGACCCTCGTACCCCATTTCGTTAAGGTCCATTCTAATATTATCTTCCCATCTACGTCTTGGTCTACCCAATGGTCTTTTCCCATCCGGTTTACCAATTAGTACTTTATATGCAATTCGATTCTCATCCATATGCGCCGCGTGACCTGCCCATCTTAATCGACGCGATTTTATGACATTAATAATATCCGGACTATTATATAATTGATGTAATTCTGCGTTGTGTAATTTTCTCCATTCGCCCGTTTCCTCATCGCGTTTTGTCCCGATGATTTTTCGAAGTACTTTATTTTCGAAAGCCCTAAATCTTTTCTCGTCTTGTAATGTAAGTGACCACGCTTCGCTGCCATAAAGGACTACCGGTAAAATAATCGTTCTGTAAATTCTAATTTTTAAGCGCCTAGACAATATCCGCGAACCGAGTAGTTTCTTAACCGAATAGAAGCACGCATTCCCCAAATTAATTCTTCTCTTGAGCTCTTCTCTTATTTCATTAGTTTGGTTTAAAATCGATCCTAAATACTTAAAATTGCTAACCCGTTCAAAAATTTTATCACAGACGACCAGGTTTCCGTTATTATGAATATTCTGAATTCTATCAGTGACCATATATTTAGTTTTTTCAACGTTTATTTGCAGCCCCAGTTCTTTCGTTTTATCTAATAGAATTTTAGCGTTATTTATTAGTGTTTCTTTATTATCTCCCAACAAAGCAATATCGTCCGCATATGTTAATATTTGTGTTGTACCGTTCAACTGCAAACCATCATTACTCTTCTGCATTTCTTTAATAGCATATTCCAATACTAGATTAAACAGAAGAGGTGACAATGCATCCCCCTGCTTTAATCCGCTATGAATATTAAAAGTTTCCGACATTTGATTACCTATTCTTACTTTACCTCTGGTATCTTTTAAACAAACTTGGACTAAGTTGGCCAATTTTTTGGGTATCCCCCACCAAGTTAAAATTTCATACATTTTCTCCCGTTTTATCGAATCATGACTATCCTTTGGAATTTATATTTAATATGATAAATATGCGAATAAAAAAGTTAATAAATAATTTCAACTCTTCTAATAAAAAAAACTAATAATAGTGCACAGAAAAAACAAATAAAATGGTTCTCCATTCCGTTTGTGAAAGATATCTCGAACAAATTCAAAAACTTTATTAATAATATGTCATAAGGTATTGTTTTTCAGTTTAAACAAATTCAATAAATCAGTTTATCAGAGTACATAAAGATTCTTTACCAATTGAATTAAAAAGGAATGTTGTATATAAGATCAAATATTGTGACTGCGATGTACGAGGTCTGTTCAAAAAGTATCGCGAATTTTGTGTTTTTTCAAAAATTATTTATTTATTCATGAATATCTATTTTGTCCCCTTCAAAGTAATCCCCATCAGATATTATACACTTGTGCCAACGTTTTTTCCAATCCTCGAAGCACTTCAAAAAATTATTTTTTGTGATCTTGTTCAGCTCCTCCTTCGATGCCGTCTTTATCTCCTCAATCGTAGCGTAGCGTCGTCCTTTCATGGGCCTCTTCAGTTTCGGGAACAAGAAAAAGTCACAGGGGGCCAGATCTGGGGAATACGGTGGCTGCGGCATCATTAGTGTGTTGTTTTTGGTCAAAAATTCGCGCACAAGCAACGATGTGTGAGCAGGGGCGTTATCATGGTGCAAAAGCCAATTTTTGTTCTTCCACAAATCCGGGCGTTTCTGGCGGATTGCTTCGCGCAAATTGCGCATAACTTGCAGGTAATATTCCTTATTGACCGTTCCGATTGGCCAATACTATTTTCTTCACTTCATCAATGTTTTCGTCTGTTGTTGACATGCTCGGGCGTCCGGCACGCTCTTCGTCGTTCACATCTTCTCGGCCCTCTGAGAACATTTTGTACCACCGATAAACGTTGCTTTGGTCCAAGGTAGCTTCACCATATGCCAGTCAACATTCGGAATGCGTCCGCGCACTTAATTTTGTTTTTCACACAAAATTTGATACAGATTCTTTGATCCATTTTTTGGAATAGGCAAAAATCGAAGCCAAAACACGTGCAAGCAAAGCAGCTGTCAAAAATTAACTGAACATTCAAAATGGCCGAACTTGTCGGCATAAGTGAGAGACATGAGTACCAACATAACGCCACAAAAAAATCGAAAATCGAATATACGTAACCCGCGGAAATTCAAAATTCGCGATACTTTTTAAACAGACCTCGTATCCTATGTGGGCCAGACTTGCAGGAAACTGAAAACTAGAGTGTCGGAACACAGAAAGCAGATTCTCAGTAATTCTTCGTCAAAATCAGTTATTACGGATGATAGGGTGCAGTGTGAACATAATTTCGATTGGAATAATGTTAAGGTTCTGGATACTGAGAGATTTTACGATAAGCGTCTATTGTCAGAAATGGTACATATTAAAAAACAAACTAATACGTTGAATTTGCAAAATGACACAGTTGCTTTAAACCACGCTTACATTGAGTTACTTCATAAGCTATAGGATGTTTCTTTTCATGTAAGTGAGCCTTGTTGTTATAATCTACAGTTAATGTTTTAAAATTTGACTGCAATGTATTGTTATGAACTTTATTTGACCGAATTTATTATCAACAAGACATACATTGTTCTTTTGCATTTTCTCACATTTAAAATTTAATATGTTGATTATTATACACTATTTTTTGTTGCCAAAAAATTGTAAAATGTATTTTGTATTGAATACGTGCGGATGATATGCGGAGTGAACTGATCATTGTGTGAATAATCCATTTTACACAGTTTACTGATAATCAAACAGTTTACAGATAATCAATTTTTTAAATTTTTTTAAATTTTAGTCCGAATCACCACTTGCTCATTACCTCTGCTCATTACCACTCAGTTTTATAACTGTTTAAGTATGTACCAACCTCACCTTATGATGAGCCACATAACGCATGCAGGAATTATGAAGCTATTATTTTGCGATGCAATATCTCATTTATTTGCGTTAATAAATGGAGGAATTGCTGAAGAAGGATGACTCAAAATAGAGTTGAAACGTTTAAGGTTTATATTTGTATGAGATATTATATTTGATCATTATTTAAATTATCGCTATTTTATAACCAGCGATGACTCTTATAGCCTTTTTTACATTGAAATTATTATTATTTTTATTAAATTAAAACTTTAAGTAGTCTAGATATTAGTTTTAAATTGTCATTGTTAATTTCAATTAAATTTAACATTATAAATGTATCAACTTAACATATAATTTGTTTTTAAATTGTATCAAAGTATTACACTCCTGTGTTAATTTTTTACATAACATTTACGTTACTTTCTAACATATTCATTTTGTATTAAATTAATACAAAAATCTGGATGGACCACTTGAGACATGTAAAATGTATTAAATTTAACACATAATTTTTTATTGTATAATATACGAGTACATATATATGTAATACATATTACAATATATCGAGTAGAATTTTTCTCGCAGAGGACGTTTTGGAATATAGCTCTAATATACAACATCGTTTGATGCATAAACGTCGAAAGTTCGAGCCTAGTTTTATAAAAGTGCAGTGGCTCATCTAGAAACACTAGTGTCTCGGCGCTAAGCTATGCGCAGCGACACTGCCATGGCTACTTTACGCGAACCGGCGAGTTACCAGGAATCGAGATTATTAGATTTCAATAAGAGCGGAACTGATCAGATTCTAAGCGTGCTCAATCGATTGCATCCGGTCTAAATATATAATGAAAGTATTTTTATTTTTTCTGTACATGCCCTACGAGTCGAGATATTGTGACGCAAAATCCGAATCTGAAACTTTTATATTAAGATTAAGAAACATCATCGTCGCCGGCTACGGAGTGGGGGATTTGTCCTTTTGGAATTTTTGACGCAAGAGGCAAATGAGGCGCTGGTAATGCATGGTCACATAACACATATTTATTTTCTGTGGGAATTTTATAGGGATTTATGACATCGGCGCTGATAGCGCGCTTGCTAGATATAGTTTAGTCTATATGTTATCTTTGTATTACGTCTAATAAACAACGAAGATAGAATAACAGAAGTAGCGCTAATAGCGTTTCTTCGAACGCACTAGAAATGAAGCGCGAAGAGAGAAAAGAACACATAGCGGCATCTGATCGTAGCAACATCATTCATTTCTTCACAGTTAGCAAATTTGATACTCTTAGCGGTACCTCCACTCGCAAAAGAGGCGTGATTTGTCCAAACTAAACATAACAAAGGCTGTATTCTAAAATTCACTGCCAGCACTACAAATCTACAATTTATGTTACGTATACTATATAAAGGGTGTCCCAAAATTAACGCAAGATTTGAATTAAATAGAAAACACAGTTTTTAGTCTTTTGATTGTTATTTTTTATTGAATCATAAAGTACATAGGATAGGGTTATTTGTGGAATAACACATCGGGCAAATGGCCTCCACGGCTTTGCATGCACATACGCACTCGTTTGTCGAAATTTTCCATGACCATTTTGCATAAATGTGGCTGAATTTCGTTGATGCAGCGTTGAATCTCCTCCTTTAATGCACGGGTGGTTGTGGGCTTGTTGACATAGACCTGTGATTTCAAATAACCCCATAAAAAGAAATCTAATGGTGTTAAATCACACGATCTAGGGGGCCAATTCTGATCACCTAAACGAGAGAGTACACGACCTGGAAACGTCTCATGCAGTAACTGAATTGTTTCACGAGCTGTATGGCATGTGGCACCGTCTTGTTGAAACCACATATTGGCCACATCAATATCATCCAATTTCGGCAGAAAGAACTGTGTTATCATGTAGCGATATCGAGCACCAGTAACAGTCACTGCTTGACCAGCCTCATTTTCAAAAAAGTATGGTCCAATGATGCCTCCAGCCCAAAATCCACACCAAACAGTGACACGTTGTGGATGCATTTGTTTTTCGACAATCACATGTGGGTTCTCCGTACCCCAAAAGCGGCAATTTTGGCGATTAACAAAGCCATCAAGGTGAAAATGTGCTTCATCGCTTAAGATGATTTTGCTCGAAAAATCAGCATCCATTTGTTGAATAATGAAATAACACACGTTGTTCTATCGTGTAACGCTCCATTTTCACTAACCCTAAACTGTCAGCTGTTAAATTGTTTTTTTTTTTGGGTTGCCAACACTTTACTGCACAAATGGCGGCAAATTCAAATCTTGCGTTAATTTTGGGACACCCTTTATTTTTAGTAATGACAGTGAATATTGGAACACAGCTAAAATTGCCAAATTTTAGTGAATTCGTGCTATAAAATTTTCGTCAACAAAATCATTATATTCTGAAAACTTATATTTATAAATGTAACTGGGCCGTATTGAGAAATACTAGAGCTATTAAAGGTCTGTTTGCGTTGATTGCACTTTTTTCACTCAACATCTTCGTTTTCTTTTTTTTCAACTCTCATATATATATTTACCTCATTTTAAGTACAAAAATCTTCAGAGAATAACGAAAACAGACCTATTGAGAACTTCTATACTAAAATAAAAAGCTGAGTTACATTAGAGATACGTAAAAATTATATATGTAGAAGGAATTGCAAAAAGTGCATCTTATAAATATAAAGGCGGCGAACAGAACAGAAACAGGATTATAGAACTATCGAACTGTTTGGAATGAATTCCGATCGGAATTGTTCAATTATTCCCTAGATTCTACGGAAAACGAAATAATTCCGATCGGAATTCATTCCAAACAGTTCGACAGTTTCATAATACGTGTCCTGTTTCTATTCGCCGCTTTTATATTTATAAGATGCACTTTTTGCAATTCCTACTACGTATACAATTTTTACGTATATCTAACGTAATTCAGCTTTTTATTTTAATATAGAAGTTCTCAATAGGTCTGTTTGCATTATTACCTAAATATTTTTGCACTTAAAATGAGATAAATATATATTTGAGAATTGAAAAAAGAGAAAGTGAAGATGTTGAGTGAATAAAGTGCAAGCAATGCGAACAGACCTCTAATGGCTAATATTTCTCAGTAGGGGCCCAGTTACATTTATAAATATAAGTTCTCAAAATATGATAATTTTGTTGACAAAAATTTTATGACACAAATTCATTAAAATTTGGGGATTTTAGCAGTGTTCCAAAATTCACTGCCACTGCTGAAAATATATAGTATACGTAACATAAATTGTAGATTTTCAACGTTGGCAGTAAATTTTGGAACACAGCTTTTGTTGGCAAAAATCAACAAAATGGTGATTTTTGAAAGCTATGAAAAGCTTAGTAAATGACGATATTAACCCGAGTTCGTTTGGTAATCCTGCTATCACTATTATGACCCGTGACAAAAACAAAAATGTCGGACTTAGACAACGAGTAAGTAGAACTAATAACTAAATTTTATATATTTTATTTTAATTAATACATTAATTATTTTGTATTTTTTTTTCCATTCTTTCAGATCCATGAATATAGACGACGCGAAGGACATTGAAATAGCCATGAGGGTTCAGATACAAAAATTAAAAGAGTTAATAAATCTTCAGAGCCATTGTCCGGTGTATCGGGTCCTGGGCAGCCAAATCCGCCTGAAATGGCGGCGAAATGTACACCGACGAAATCGCCCGGACCGGTGCAGCAGCCTGCAGCACCAGCAGTCCAATATGAAAGACGTAAGTAAAAACATATCTATAAGATCGGTATGTGACTACACAACAATTACAACAGAAAATAAGGACCCTAAACGGTCAAAGTTAGATCTTTAGTGTTGCAATATTCATAATAATATATCACATATGTAGTCATTTTTATATTTACATTTTCAGTACATTAAACTAAAAATTTTAATCATTTTTGAAATTAATTACAGCCAGAGGCTGGGAAAAGAGCCGCTATTGCCGCGGTGGACGTGGAAAACATGGAGGCGGAGAACGCGATGGTGGCAGAGGAATAAACAAATACTATATACAATTTAATTAATCCGTCGTAGAAATTTAATACTAATACCACGATTAATTACTTATTTTTAGTATTAAAAATACTATTAACTGCTTAAAATGCTTTTAATACTCAAAATAAGTGATTAATTGGCCAGTATTTGTATTAAATTTCTATAAGGGTACATTATATGTATGCATAAAAGAAAAAAATAAACATTTATTAATTTTACGCTATATCACTGGGTGCTTCCCCACATGCACCCAGTGATGCATGCGCTAATCTACACATTAGCATGTGATGTGCCAACCTACACATCAGTAAATCGAGTTGCCTGTTTGCCTATGGGCAGAGGCATGCTTTACTAATAATGCAGAATAAGATTAGATGACAAGTCCAGCACGGAATGAGATAAGAGAAATTGAATTTTACATACTAGTATAGTGCCATAGGCAGATAGGCAACCCGACTTACTCAATATACGTAGGCTGCTGGAAAAGTTTCTGCAACCTAGTACTTCTAGTACTAGGCGCCAATGTTCTGCTACTATCATATCCGTAAAATTAGACGTTTTTAACCTATAATTCAATTGACAGTTTGTACCCAAGCCAACTAGTTTTGTTTGCATAGTATTTTAAAAGAAATTATTTTGTAAGAAAATGGAAATTTCGCGTGAAAATGTTCGGGCAATGATTTTTTACGATTACAAATGTAATCTAACTCCGAAACAATGCATCGATCGACTTTATTTGGCTTTTGGGGATGAAGCACCATACAATAGGACTGTTTATAATTGGTTTGCCGAATTCCAGCCTGGACGTACCTTTCTTAGTGATGAATTCCGTGAAGGTCGTCCATCCACGTCTGTTGTTGCCACTAATGTTGATGCTGTGCGTGAAATGATTGAGCGAGACCGGCATATAACATACCGCGAGATTCAGGCATCCTTAGGCATTGACATGAAAGCAATACATACGATTTTGCATGATCACTTGAGCGTACGGAAACTTTGCAGTCGTTGGATCCCACACAATTTGACCGAAGCTCAAAAACAGGCTCGTGTTAAATGGAGCAAAGAAATGCTCAAGAAATTCAACCGAGGTCGGTCAAATTTGGTCTACAACATCGTTACTGGGGACGAAACATGGATCTATTCGTATGAGCCCGAAAGTAAACAACAATCCACTGTTTGGGTATTTCAAAATGAACCGAAACCAACAAAAGTTGTTCGTTCACGCAGTGCTGCCAAGCAAATGATTGCTTGTTTCTTCGGTTATACTGGACATGTGACAACCGTGGCTTTAGAGGATCGAAGGACTGTAAATACTGATTGGTATACAACAATTTGTTTGCCAGAAATCATAAATGAATTGCGTAGAACAAACCGAAATCGTTGCATCATCCTTCATCATGACGCCAGCTGTTAAACCATTGATTTTTTATCGAGTAATAATGTCGAATTGATGACTCATTGTCCGTATTCACCTGATTTATCACCTAATGACTTCTTTTTATTCCCAAACATTAAAAATAAGATGCGTGGTGAGCGATTTGAGTTGCCTGAAGTTGTTGAAACATTTCGTACATATATCTGAGGTTACAACTTAGAGTGGAAAAAAATGCTTCGAAAATTGAATCGAGCATATGCAAAAATGTATCGACCTTAAAGGCGAATACTTCGAAAAACAATAAAGCCATTTATCGAATTGTATATGTTTTTTTTCATATTGTTTGCAGAAACTTTTCCAACAGCCTACGTACATTAAACGATATTATGAAATTATTACGAACGATATTATTACGAAAAAAAAGTCAATATCTAGTCTTGTAAAACAAAATCGTAATACTGCCAAAAATTATTTAAAAATATGAAAAGTTTTGGTCACAAAATTATATAAAATATTATGATTCTGTGGCAATTGAAAATATTTTTAACAAATTATATTAAAAATAACGCTGAAAAACAATTGAAAGCTGAAAAAATTGTACATCGTTGCATGCAAATTCGAGATAAATATGTTCGCAATATGTATAAAATATAGGATGGGCCATCTATTGGTACGTTTTTAATTGGTACGATTTCGTTCATGTGGCTCCCTCTACTGGCCTTACAGTATGCCATTCGGTTTTTTTAATTGGTACGTTTTTTATTGGTACGATTTCGTTCATGTGGCTCCCTCTACTGGCCTTACAGTATGCCATTCGGTCACCCCAATTATTAAAAACGTACCAATAGATGGCCCACCCTTTATTAGCTTTGCTTAAAAAAAAAATCAGAAGAGTGCTTGATTCTTGCTACTTAAGACAAAACAATTATGAAAAATTAGTTGCACTTTGTGGTAAATCGAAACGTACAGCTTTATCTGAAAATTATTTTATCGATGGTACATATCGTATTATTTTTTCATCACAAATATTAGCAATGAACATGGAAGGTCAAATTACAAACGTATTAGACCTTTGATAGAAACACAAAAAATCATGGTTATGCGACGATAGTTCATGTAAAATTGATGCATTTTCGATTGATTGTTATGAAAAAATCCTTCAAGCGATAAGTATATGTACCTTTAAGAAAATATCAGAATTGTTATAAAAAATTCATAAATGTACAATAAAAACAAATTCAAATACGAAGTTGGGTCATACGCATATTTGTTACGTTGATATAACTCTTTGCAAAGTGATGTCTCTTCCCATTTACTTATTATCACCTCATTTTCCAAAAGTTAGATATATTAAACGTTTAATTTATCAATTGACGAATTTCTATAGAAAGATGTTAGATTTAGAGAAGGCTTTAACGTCTGCTGATTTAGAAACAATAAATAAAATTATAATTGTGGCAGAAGAAAAAGCAAATCGTATGTATAGACATGAGCAAACACGTACTAGTTTGAGTGAGGAGGAAATTTTTTCTAAATTTAAGGAAGCATTTAAGGTTTATACTAAACATTCTATGGACAAACCTCGATATGCTTGTGTATCATGTGAGAGACTTTGTTATAAAAAAAATGTATTTCAATTTAATAAGTTGAAAGTACAAATGGATGGATCTCCATTTTTAAAAGACTTAGTGGCGTATATAGAAAAACATGATATTAAGCCAAAATATATCTGTGATTATTATCAACAAAAATTTCATGCTGGAGATTTGCCTGCGTATAGTGTTTTAAATAACCTCTTTGTACATAATGTATCCGATGAAATAGCATCTCTTAAACAACACGAAAAAATGCTTTTACAAAGAGCATTTTAAACTATTGTTAAGATGGGAATTGTTATTAATAAAAAATTGCCCCAAAGGCAAATGGTACGAAAAGTAAAAGGTAGAACATTTCATTTACCATTTCCTCTACAAGAAACATTAAACAAATTGTATAAAAATACCGATTCAATAAATAAAAATCATGAAATTATTTTAGTTAGAGATGTTCCGACAAATTCCAAAATTATTTGGGAAGACATGGTAGATAAAAAAAAGTATATAATGCTTTAATATAGTTAAAATGTAACAATCCTTTTTATAAACATATTATATTGCCGAATACTACTGATAAATCCAGAATTTGTAATACAAGACACAGAAAAATAATAAAAATGATAAAAAATCTGTTTTGCATGACAATCACGAATTGCGTTCCAAAATTGAAATGCAAAAAACAGAAAATAATGAAATAGTCTTAAGTGATAAGTATCAGGCTATGTTACTCAGATTGATGAGAGTGATGATAGTTATTATGATCAATATTCTATTTATCCTCTATATAAAAAAAGTCACATGAAAGTCATACCGTTTTATATCAAATGTTAAAAATTCAAGCATTACCTTTGGATAACCGTGAAAAAGATTTAGATCTCTTGTGTTTTCCAGATTTGTATCCTTTTAGTCCTAATGGGCAATATGAAACTAGGCCAGTTGAACTTCATGACCATGAATTTATTAAATGTCGTTTGAAATCTAAACATCCGCAATACAGATTAAATCAATAATACTTATTTTATTTGTTAAATAATGCGAATATTCATCAATTAAGTCGTGGTATTTATCATAAATTGAATGTAACTAAATTGCGAGATCGTTATATACAGCTAAAGAATATTTAGAAGAATTGCATAAAGAGTTATTAGAAACAGATTTGAATACAATTTTTTCCACTCTAAGAAATACGGAACAATATTGGCGTAGAAATAATTTAGAGTGTATGATACAACATTATGGACCTTCCGCGAACAGATAATGTACAAAATATAAATGATTATAATCGCATCATTCTTACTGCTTGGAAAGGAAATATAGATATACAATTTATTGGTGACAACATAAAGGTGCTTACGTATTATATTACTAAGTATTTGAATAAAGCAGCAAAATATAAATTATCTGATTCTGTCCTTAACAGTAACAAATAATAAGAACAAATCATTGGCGAGCTATCTTTGGAATATTGCTTTGCGACTCACTAATAGAGAATATGAAGTTCTTGAAGCAGCTGATACGTTGTTAGGCATTCCTCTATATGGAAACACATTCCTCTAATAGAAACACAACTATTAAATGGTTAGATGTTAATCAGATACGATATAGAAAAGTCAAAAGCTGTAAAGAAATTAAAACTCTTGATGGAGATTCTATCGACATATTTTGTCCATCTGTAATAGATAGTCATTATCCAAATAGACCGGAAGAACTTAAAACAATGTCTTTATATAAATTTGTACAGTGGCATGATATAACAAAAATCAAATTAAGTAAAAAAATTATACATTATAAAATAAATAATGGTTATTATTTGAAAACGGCGACAACGTGAATGTCTTATCAATCATTATAGATATGATGTTAATATGCAACCGGAAAAGTATTTCTTTTCATTACTTCTTATATTTAATTCTTATATTAAACCATGGCGAAAAATACAAGATCTTAAAAATGGATATGATACTTATGCAGAATCATTTCACAATGACAAATTACATCTTGAAGAAACATTGGAGTATCATGAAAAATTAAAGGAATTGAAAAATGCATTTAAAACTGCGAAGCAATTAATTCAACAATACCTCGATGACTTAAAAAAACAGAATACGTCTCAAGATGATCCTGATAATCCAGTAGGTGTACAAAATATTCAAGCTGGTGATGCAATGCAAGATTTTAAAGATCTTGGTGACAAACAAGAAATCGATATACTATATCTGAAATGATTTCAAAATTGAATGCGGATCAAAGAAGAATATTTAATAAAGTCACTAATACTATAACATCAGGTAAATCACTACTACGATTATATGTTAGCGGAGAAGGAGATACTGGCAAAAGTTTCTTGATTAAAACAATTAAATGTTGGTTAAAATAAAATCTCAAGAAAGTTACTGCTGTATAGCAGCACCTACTGGTATTGCAGCATTTAATATAGATGGTTTGACAGTTCACACAGATTATTGCAATTACCAGTTGAATATGGTACTTCTAAATATAAACCATTAGCTAACTACGGTTTAAAAGTTTTACGAGCAGATCTTAAAAATGTTAGTCTTATTATAATGACGAAGTTAGTCTTATTATGATTGTCAATGATATCTAATTTAATTCTTATGTATATACACTTACGACTATCTGAAATATTCGAATTATTAATTGCGATGATGGTTGAATCAAGCACATTCTTTTATTTGGAGATCTTCTTCAGTTACCTCCTGTACATGAAGATCCTACCTTTATACAACTAATAGAAAACGTTTGTAAATACCTTGGTTCTTTAAGATGCTACTAATTTATGGACTACTTTATTTAATTATAATGAATTGATAATCAATATGCGCCAGCAAGGAGATGGATCTTATCGCGAGTTACTTTCCAGAATTCGCGTTGATTTATTAACACCGTCTGATTATGATATTCTTGAAAAAAGAAAAATATCTTTCAAAGGTAAGTCTTTTGAAACAAGATTAAACAAATTACGTGATTTTATTAGTAATTTGTCATCTGATACTGTTTGTTTATTATCTACTTGTCACATGTGTAACGAATTAAACGCTGCAATGTTAAGTCGTATTATTTCCAAAAAAATACTTTTAATTACTAAAGATACGATTGATTGTATTTCACATATGAAAAAAAAATAACAAAAGTATTGGCAAATAATGATGATGATGATACTAGAACAGCTGAACTGTCAAAGCAAATTACAATTAAAATTGGAGCAAAAGTTGTGATAAGACGCAATATAGATGCCAGTTTGGGCCTTGTGAACGGTACAATTGCTATAGTTATATCAATTGTGAAGAACAAAACTACTGATTATATAGAAAAGATAAAAATTCTTTTACCGACTGGTTTGGAGTATTTCATTGAAAGAGTAAATGTTAAGTTTCAAGTGATGAATAGAGTACACGTTATTAGAAATCAATTTCCATTATCTCTGAGTTATGGTATTACCATTCATAAAAGTCAAGGTTTGAGCTTGCAAAATGCTGTTATGGATTTAGGTAACAACGTATTTAGTTGCGGTCAGGCTTATGTTGCATTATCTCGAGTAACATCTCTTGATGGTTTACATTTAATTAATTTTGACCCTTCCGTGTTTGCTAGTGAAAAAGCTATTATAGAATATAATCAATTGAAACGAAGTCACAATTCAAAATCAAGAATTATGATTATTTCAAAACAGCGTTATCGTAAAGTTAAAGATGCTCCGTGGATATTGTCGAAAATAATTACTTCTTTTACCTTTGTTAATTGAAATATATTCTTTTGTTAATTTCAAAAAACGTGTTGATTCTTACTGTGCCCGTTACTTATTATCATTTGGTTTGTATAGAAAGAGTCCTCTGATTTGTTACATAATTACTTCTGTTCAAGAATCAGGTCAAAAAGCTCCATTAAGAAGTATTGCTATACGTGGTTTTCAAAATATAGACAAGGTTTCATGCTATGCAAATGCAGTATTACAATTTATTGAATTTATATACTTTCAGAAAGGAATTATTGAATTATGATAAATTTGATGTTCTTTGTTCGCATATCGATATGAACATGGAATGAATAATTTGAATACTTATGAAGTACGGCAATCTTTAGGAGAGTATTTTTCGGTTGCTATTAAATGCGATACATTAGAATTTCTTACAGCTCTTTGCACAAAATATGATTATATAAAAAGTACAGTAGAACATTAAGCTACTTTTACTTGTCGTTGCAATTCGTGTAGCATTACAAAAGTTATTACTAATACTAATATTTTTCTTTGAATTTCTATTAATAATTTGAAAAAGAAAAGTTATAATCTTGATGATTTAATTAAACTACATTTTCATCACATTGGTGTCAGACATTTGATAAATTATATGAATATTGTAGAAGAAATGATATATTATATAAAAGTGAATTAGTTTCGACAAAAGAAATATTTATTATCTACTTAATATCATTTTCTTCAAAAGATAATAAATTAGTAAAGATCATATAAATTTTGTTTATGTGGTGTTCCGACAACAAAAATATAATAGCTGGACAGACATATAAAGTTATGAGTATTATATTTCATTACGGATCGTGTATCGACGATGGTCATTATATAAGTATGTGTAGAGAAGGAACATCTCGGACTGAAATTGATGATGCGCAAGTTATAAAAAAAACAATGGCCTAGAGGTGCTAAAGATATTTTCATATTATTTTTACAGAAAAATGTTACCAAAAATATAATAAGCAACATATATTTACAATGGTAAAACACAAGTGGTATTATCCTTATTATTTTTAGTTAGTTCTAATAATGACACGTATCATTTGTATTTTTATCAAAATAATTAATTAAATTCTATCAAATTAAAAAGTGAAACCTAAGACTATCTTTTTATTATCTTTTTATTTACTTAACTTTAATATGTGTATATTATAAAAAAATTTTTTTTGATATAGTTCTAAAGTACTTTTCATTAAATTCATTAAATTTTTATTTTGAAAAATTTTTTCTATCTCTTACAGTTCCGACGATATTCGCTTTGAAAGAGAAAAACCAATTTTTTCTAAAGGATATTTCACTCCTTAAAAGTGCGTATGGGAACGTATAAAAAAATATGTGTCACTTATTTTTGTCTGGAAAATAACATACTAAAAGCTCATTAAAATCGGAGGGAAAACAGTTGAGTCCCTTTCCTGGTAAGTTATTAAATTACATGAATTATTTCTCTGCAAAAGTTAGTCCAGTCAACTGATGTGTATGATAATAGAGTTGAGTTTTTTCTAGGAATGTTTGTTACAAACAAATTCTTTGCTTTAAAACCACTTTATAGTTTGATGAACTTTTTTTGGTAACAACTTTTTAACAAATAACTTTTAATAAATAAGCGATGGCTAAAATTTGTTCAAGGTCCCTCGGGGACATGACCTTGACAACATATGTCAAAGTCATTGAAGCATAGTCCCCTATATTAAATAATTACCTTAACTTTTTTTAAAAACTTAAGTTAACTCAATCTTAACTTAACTTTTATTAAGTTAACTGAACTTAACTTTTTTTAAACTTAAGTTAACTCAAGCTTAACTTAATTTTTATTAAATTAATTTTTTATTCCTTCAACTTTTAACTTAATTTTATTAATTTTATAAGCCATTAACTTTAATTTAATTTAGTTTAAAAAACCATTAATTTACCCAATCGAGTTATTGATATATACAATATATAAGTGCAGTAAAAGAGATATATTTTGATATTGTGTATTTATTCATATAAAATCTTTCTGTAGGTCCTAGAGCAAAAAGTAAGACATTTGAAGGTTTATGATTGTGAAGAATTTTAATCAGCTTAACGTGAGCAATAAATTAAATATTAAAATTTAAAGCAATTTGTACGGAACACATTTTTCATATGATTTGTGAAGAGTTTTTTATAAAAAGTTTTTGGACAAATAAATTTTTATATTTATATTCTTATTTAGTGTAATCAAAATTCTGTTTAATAAAATTAATATTTATATTTATATTACTCTTTCAAATTTGCTTTTATTGTAATATTTTTAATCTTATGTTTCAAATACTAATCTTTTTTATAACTTTTTTATTACATTTTCTATATACATTGCAATAACAATTTTTATTCAAATATAATTTTCTTTTTTTACGCATGATCAATCAATATAATGTTTTAAAGGAATTGAAAATGTGCTTACACGAACTTTCTTTAGTGGACGACATAATGGAAGCAGTCAGTTTGCCAAAGAAATATCAACGTCTGCGTAAATGGATAATTCGAATAACAATCGAATATATTGTACACATATTTCATCAGTTTACAAGACCCGCTTACATGTCTTTGATATTTAATAATTCGTATCCAAGTATAAGAAAGACAGTTTTAATGTTTTTGGACTTTTTTTTCCGGAATTTGTATATGTTTCAAGTGTTCTAATTTGGGGAACTATCGTTGGGTTAGTACGTAGGCTGCTGGAAAAGTTTTTGCAATCTAGTACCACTTCCAGTGGCGCCAACGTTCTGCTACTATCATATCCGTAAAATTAGTTTTTAACCTATAATTCAATTGACAGTTTGTAAACCAACTAGTTTTGTTTGCATAGTATTTTAAAAGAAGTTATTTTGTAAGAAAATGGAAATTTCGCGTGAAAATTTTCGGGCAATGATTTTTTACGATTACAAATGTAATCTAACTCCGAAACAATGCAACAATCGACTTCATTTGGCTTTTGGGGATGAAGCACCATCCAATAGGACTGTTTATAATTGCTTTGCCGAATTCCAGCGTGGACGTACCTTTCTTAGTGATGAATTCCGTGAAGGTCGTCCATCCATGTCTGTTGTTGCCACTAATGTTGATGCTGTGCGTGAAATGATTGAGCGAGATCGGCATATAACATACTGATTCAGGCATCCTTAGGCATTGACATGAAAGCAATACATACGATTTTGCATGATCACTTGAGCGTACGGAAACTTTGCAGTCGTTGGATCCCACACAATTTGATCGAAGCTCAAAAACAAGCTCGTGTTAAATGGAGCAAAGAATGCTCAAGAAATTCAACCGAGGTCGGTCAAATTTGATCTACAACATCGTTACTGGGGACGAAACATGGATCTATTCGTATGAGCCCGAAAGTAAACAACAATCCACTGTTTGGGTATTTCAAAATGAACCGAAACCAACAAAAGTTGTTCGTTCACGCAGTGCTGCCAAGCAAATGATTGCTTGTTTCTTCGGTTATACCGGACATGTGGCTTTAGAGGATCGAAGGAGTGTAAATACTGATTGGTATACAACAATTTGTTTGCTAGAAGTCATAAATGAATTGCGTAGAACAAATCGAAATCGTCGCATCATCCTTCATCATGATAACGCCAGCTGTCACACCGCACGTCAAACCGTGGATTTTTTATCCAGTAATAATGTCGAATTGATGACTCATTGTCCATATTCACCTGATTTATCACCTAATGACTTCTTTTTGTTCCCAGACATCAAAAATAAGATGCGTGGAGAGCGATTTGAGTCGCCTGAAGCAGCTGTTGAAACATTTCGTATACTGATTTCTGAGGTTACAGCCTTAGAGTGGAAAAAATGCTTTGAAAATTGGTTCGAGCAAAAATGTATCGATCTTAAAGGCGAATACTTCAAAAAATAATAAAGCCATTTGCCGAATTTTACATGTTTTTTTTTCATATTGTTTGCAGAAACTTTTCCAGCAGTCTATGTATATATGTAAACATTTATTTTGTAAGCTATTTTTTATCAATAGCATGCGTCAAAATATTGTCTGCGTAAAACATTTAAAAATTTTTTAAACTATTAAGTATTATAATTTTATACAAGATTTTTAATATTAGTATTATATTTTTAATATTAGTATTGACATTATAAAGAATATATATAAATAACAAAAGTACAAGGACTCTTCGTATATAAAATAAATAACAACAAATGAAGGGCGTAGTAAGAGTCAGCGCATTTCTTTAAAAAGACATATAATTAAAGACATAAATTAAAAGTACAGAAAAGATATATACTAAGAAATAATAACGGTGAAAGGTAAACATATAACATTATAAGTTTCGGCTACCGGATTGAGCCCTCTTCAGATGTTAACATAATGGAAACAGAATTAAAAAATAATTGTCGCAAAAGTTCACAGATTAAGAATACACGCAGTTCGGTTGAGTCTCGATGTAGAACTCGACATTATTCGTACGATTGAACAGTCAAAAAAGTGTTATGTCTCATAGCAAAATTCTAGTTGATAAAAAAGAAAAAAGAAAAAAATCTCTTATAAAAAAAAATAAACTTAAATAAACTTAAATAAATAAAAACCATAATTACGATAAAAAAATAAAAACTCACCAACAAACATATGTACGAGGGCTGTCTGAAAAGTTTCCGACCTCAACGTGAAGATAGCAGCATTGGTAAGTAAAAGCTAGTGAATTTCGTTGTTCATCTGTTAACAGTTACTCACCACAGTTTCAGCCATTTTGGACGCACAGTTGTTATGTAGCAGTCGTTTGAGTGAGTTCATGTTAGTCATTTTGTGAAAATGGACAAAATCGAGTATCGAGCTGTCATTAAATATCTGTTTTTGAAAGGCAATACGCCTACGCAAATCAAAGATGAGTTGGATTCTGTGTACGGGGACTCTGCACCATCATTTACCACAGTGAAATTTTGGGCAGCTGAATTTAAACGTGGCCGTAAGAGCTTGGGAGACGATGAACGTTCGGGACGTCCAAAAACTGCAACTGCCGACGAAAACATCGCCAAAGTTCACCAAATTGTGCTAGACGACCGCCGAATTAAAGTGAGAGAGATAGCAGAGGTTATGAAAATGTCAAAAGAACGTGTTTGTCACATATTACATGAACATTTAGGCATGACAAAGCTGTCCGCGCGTTGGGTGCCGCGTTTGCTCACGTTAGA
>NW_017305061.1:250033-254635 GCF_001594115.1 Trachymyrmex septentrionalis
GATTGCAAAGGGGGAACCGGCTCCAAAAAAAGCAAAAACTGCTTTTTCGGCTGGGAAAGTGATGGCGACTGTTTTCTGGGATAGTCATGAAGTTATTTTCATCGATTATCTTCAAAAAGGTAAAACCATTACAGGAGCATACTACGCATCATTACTTGACAAGCTGGAGGCAGAACTTGCGGAAAAACGGCCACATTTGCAGAAAAAGAAAATCCTGTTTCACCAAGACAACGCACCGTCTCACACCTCAGTGGTTGCCATGGCGAAAATCCACGAATTACGGTTTGAACTGCTTGACCATCCGCCTTACTCACCAGATCTAGCCCCAAGCGACTTCTTTTTGTTCCCTCATCTAAAAATTGCGGTCGGAAGACAGAGATTTTCGTCAAATGAAGAGGCAATCACCTTCGTGAACAAGTATTTTGCAGAGAAAAACGCCAAGTACTATTTGGACGGGTTACAGAGATGGGAGCATCGCTGGGAGAAGTGTGTAGAGTTACAAGGAGACTATGTTGAAAAATAAAAAAAAAATTTCAGAAAAAATGTCTTCTATCTTTGTTAGGTCGGAAACTTTTCAGACAGCCCTCGTAAAAGATCAAAACTAATGTATCCATATAAGTATAACAAATACCAGTATAAAAGCATAAAGAAGAATAGAATGCAGATGTGAAAAAACGGACATTGTGTATCGACTAATGTGAACGCTCGCTGAAACGAATCACCACGCACTGAGAGAGGAGACGGGCCGTCAGTACCAAAAAAGTCAAACTTTATTTACAATGGGTAAATATGCCTTATGAAGATCTTCAGTCCGTTTGTAAATTAAGACTGTTTTTCTGCTTTTTAATGTAAAACATTTCGGAAATTAAATGTTTCCTATAAAGGCTCTTCATCTAAGATTTTGACGTTGTTCCATTGGAAATCGTGATTACATTGTAGCCTACTGGTCAGTGATGACAAAACGGACAGAAGTTTCATGCCTGATATGATTACGATGTTCAGTAATTCTAATTTTCAATTGTCTGCCGATCTGTCCAACATAAGACGCATCGCAATTGTTACACGATATTTTATATATTATACTATATTGCTTTTCGATGTATGAAAACAAACGTCCTTCTGTACTTTTATGTATTTACCCAATTTATTAGGGCTATGAAAAGATACCCTGATGTCGTTTTTATTAAATCTTCTAAATTTCTCTGTGTGATGAGGAATGTATGGAACCGTAAGCCAAGAGGCAGTTTCATTCACACAGACTTTATCAGTCAGATCATTATGTACTTTCTATTTTTGTAATATCTATTTTTAATTAAATTTTTAATACGTTGATTAACAGTGTCAAAAATAAAATTCAATGGATAGTCATTATCTAGTAAAATATTAATAATAAAAGTCAGATTTTTGTATGAAACATAACGTCAGATAATAAAAAAGCTCTGTCAACTAATGAAAAAATAGTGCCTTTTTTCTGTGTCAAAGGATGATTGGAATAAAAATTTAGAAACCTTCCTGAAAACGTCGGCTTACGGTACCAATAAAAAATGAAACGATTGTTGTTGATGGATACGGTGATGTCAAGGAAATTTATTATATCTCCCCTTCTTTCAACAGTAAATTGAAGGCGCGTATAAAAAGAATTGAATTGTTCTAATAAAACGTCGGTTTTAGAGGGAGACATATATCATCAACGTATCTGTAATAAAACAAAATGTCCAAATTCAACGACATCAAGGACACCTTCTCCAATCTCCTCATCACTAAGTCCGCTATTATCGGTGATAAGGGAGAGCCCATAGGGATGTCAAAACTTTGCTTATAAATTACATTGTCAAAAGAAAAAAAGGTTGAATCTAAGACAAACCATATCGCTCCCAAAAACTCATTCTTGGACAGAGAGCAATTCTTGGAAATGAAATTCCATTGCTCGTTCACACAGTCGATCGCTATATCCATTGGAACATTCGTGAAAAGAGAAGTCACATCTAAAGAAATTAGTTCATGTGCACCTGTAAAGTATACACTTCTCAATTTTTCGACTAATTCAAAGCTGTTTTTGATGTAACTGTCTTTCGGAATGATTTTAAATAGTTTATTATGCAAAAAAGTATACTACAGTATACTGTAGTGACGGGTCACTTTCGAGAGCCTATGGGCTGCCGAAGATTCACAAGCCTGGTTGTCCTCTTAGAATTATCGTATCATTGGTGGGCAGTCCGCTGTATTCATTGGCTACTTTTTTGGCTACGTTCTAAATAGTCTATTATGCAAAAAAGTTTACGAGGGCAAGTCAATAAGTTTTTAAAAAAACATAGTAAAACACATTTTTTTTATCGATTCATTTTTATTTCTCAACATAGTCTCTTTTTAGCTCGATACATTTGATCCAACGATTCTCCAACTTTTTCAAGCCGTCTGAATAATATAATATAATTTGTTCAACCCTTCAAAATAAGCCTCTGTTTCGGCAATGAGTTGCTCTCTGGTGGTGAATCTCCTCTGTGAATTTCCTCTTTTCCATTTCTTCAGGTTTGGAAACAGGAAATAGTCGCAGGGAATGCTAAATCTGGCGAATATGCTGGATGGGGAAGCAATTCGTAACGGAATTCGTTGAATTTGGCCATCGGTACCGGGCACGTGTGAACCCGTGCATTGTCTTGATGGAAGAGCACTTTCTTCTTCGCCAAATGGGGACGTTTTTTCTTTAAAATGTTGTTGAAACGGGCCAATAAAGCTGCGTAGTAATCGCCATTGGTTTACTTCGACGGGAGGTAATCGATATGAATTATACCGCGTGCATCCCAAAAAACTGTGCCCAACATCTTTCACCGGTTCACGGTTTTCGCCTCTTTTGGAGCTGGTTCACCATGCGGTGAAATCCATTGTTTTGACTCGGGTGTACAGTAATGGATCCATGTTTTGTCTACAGTAATGAATCGACGCAGAAATTCATCTGGATTACGTTGAAACATCTCCAAACATTGTTTTGAAATCATCACACGGTCGCGCTTATGGTTCACAGTGAGCAGCATCCATCTCGCCGATAGCTTTTTCACCCAATTATTCGTGCAAAATTTAAATCACTGTGCCATGTGATATGCCTGTGGCCTCAACAAGCTGGCGCACTTTCACTCGTCGATCAGTCAAAACAATATCGTGGACTTTATCAATGATTTCTGGCATAGCAGCCTCAATTGGACATCCCGAACAAGGTGGATGTGGATGTACGACTACGTTTAAATTCATTTATCCAATTGTATACAGTCGCAAACGCTGGTGCAGATGTGCTATGAACATTATCCAACTCGGCTTTGATTTCTTTTGGCGTTAATCCTTTCATATGTAGATGTTTGATCACTGCACAAAATTCATTTTTTTTCATTTTACAAAAAATACAAAAATTGTTCGCTTTAATTGTCTACAGAAATGAAACCACGCGATGAATTCCTCAAAATTTAATAATAATCAACTGAAAGATGCTCTTGCCAAAAAGTAATGTGACATGACATTGCAAGTGCCTTCTGACAGATTTTCTAAGAACTTATTGACTTGCCCTCGTATTATAATTCATTATAATATTATTGAACTTTCTAACTATGAAAAATAACAAATAAATCAATTATTTTAAATGAATATAAATATTTTTTTTAAATACTACAACAATAACTAAATACTAACAAACAATACTAATACTTATTAAATATGGTCTACTTATGTAAGTATTATTATAGTTATTATTATTTGTTTGTTATGTACAGAATTTGTGCAAGTGTAGGCTTATTTTGCATTGCCATTTAATTGTAGAGGTCTATTCTTGAAACCTTAGATGTCGCATACGATATTGCATGCGATAACAGAAATGATGTTCTTGAATGGATAAGATGTATTGTCAGAGAGAAATCTCTCTGGTATCGTATGCGAGAAAATATCGAACGATTGATATCAAGTGGATAGTAACACTTACGATACGCAAGTCGCATACAAACAAATGTGTAATAAATGCAGTTTCCGACACAGAAGTGAGGTTAATGTGACGTACATTTAATTTATGTAGCAAAGAATATGGCATATCGAAATACTTCGTTTCATATCCAAAGAGAACAGAAAAATCAAAATAATGTCAATTTTACGTCATATTGGCAAATTTCTGTTATTTTTTGGTCATGATAAAAATCTCGATCTCAGGTGATCTAAGAATGACTTTACATATAATTCTTAGGATATCATTTTTAGGATATCATTGAGTAATTAGAAAAGATGTGGATAAAATTTGTACTCTATTCATATTTTGGATACATTATATTTCAAAAATTATTAAGATCTTATGTCTATATATGAAATATCTTCTATATATGTCTCTGTTCTATATATGAATCTTTTATATTATAAGTTACATACATATTTCAATGTGAAACTTAAGACATGTGAAAAATAATACATTTCATTGGAACTTTATTTTCCATATATAATTGTAGCTTTATTTTTTTTTAAATTTGTCTAAAATATAAGAAAAATTAAGTTTTTGAAATAAATTAATTTTTACATTTAATAATAATAAATTTAATAAATTAATTTTAAAATTTGCTATTTATTATCATAAAT
>NW_017305061.1:254735-271160 GCF_001594115.1 Trachymyrmex septentrionalis
CATTTTTTTTTTAATATTTTTTTCTAAAAATTATATGAAATAAATACATAAAAGATGATTTTTAACTCGATGCGAATCATAACCCTAACAGCATAGAGCAAGTTCTTATTAATTCTTATTAATTCTGAGCAGGTTCTGTGGGATTTCGAAAAAGTATATTACGTTCTCAGAACGTTAGGAATACGTACTGCGACGTACTATAGTACACACTAAGATAGTTCCTATGTCTCGCGTTACTTTACTTATTGATACATACTAAAGATGTCCCACAGTGTGCTTATAGTATAATTACGGTCTGTGAACAATACCAGCATGCAACTAGGTTATATACTATCGATAATGTAGTATGTCTATAGAAAAGTTATGGAATATGTATATGCACGCATACATATACAGCTTCGCATTTGCTTGCATATATACGAGTATACCATATATATATATATATATAATATAATATATATAGAATGTTTTCCAACAAGAAACACAAATGATACAGTGTAACACAGTATCATTATATCCTTGTTTGCCAATTAATAAGAATAAAATCGATTTACTGCGGTACACTATACATGTCATGGTACGTGTTTCTTGTTGGAAAAAACTTTTATGATTGTATCAGTAACTAAAGATGTTGGATACATGTACTTCTCTTTTTGTTGCATAGAATAACTACCAGTCTGAAGTTGCTGCTAGCATGTTATATGTATAATCAAAATAGGTCCTCCACAAAATCATTCAACATTTACCTGAAATATTTCTTCGTACCTTTTATTATATACTACCTTTTCGAAATTTTTTGAAGCAAAAGTTTAAACGGAACATTTTACACACGTACGCACGCACGCACGCACATATCAAGAACAATTAAGACTTCTGAGAGCTGCGCGGCGATCATGTTGGAATCGTGACGTTAGAAGCGAGGAATGACACGTTAATTTATGTTGCATACTATTTGTAAGTAAAAACAATTTGGATAAATCTAATTGATGAAAATACTTGTAAAAATCAACGAAAACTGCCTAATAAACGAGAATGGATTAAAATAGATTAAAATTTTTGTATATCCGAATGTGTATTTTAAATAGTGAATATTTTTTTTTTATTTAATTGGATTCAATTAGATTCAATTGGATGCAATTGCATTAAAAAAACTGCATTTTCTAGCTATTCAAAATTTTGAATTGAACAGTATTCACAATGCACAGAAGAAGCTAATATTATTTTTAAATTTAAAGACATAGAGATATGCTCCATGCAATTCCTATAAATGAATAAAAATGCATTCAGGATTGAAAAGCATTCATTTTAACATTTGTGAATCAATATTTCTGAAAATCTAAATCCATTTCAATTTATTTCAATCCATTCTCGTTGGCTGGGTGTCCTTTCCTCCCTTGACAGTCAGTGAATGGTCATAAAAGGCACGTAAAGTGAACCTATATTCGGGCAGAAACACACGGTCTGACAGTTGTTGAAACGAGTAAAAAATGCGCTTTTGTATATAAAATTCCAAGATAACTTTAGTTTTTGTCGATAATTATAAGACTTGATAAGTATGAGACAAGTCACATTTTCACAAAAGCAAATAATAACGAAATGGAATATGTGCAACATAAATTTCATCGTCAAAACGTCAATTTTCCACGACCATAACTCACAGCAATATATTTCCTTAAGATATCCTAATTTAATCAGATTAATCCCATTCTGATTCAAAACATTAAATTCATATGAATTACCTCAGAATATTTGTAATTATCATTGTATTAATATAAAACATCTCTAGGATATGTTATTCTGATCCAATAAAATTTTGACTTATATTAATAAATTGAATTTTTCAACTTTTGATACATATACATTTATGTATTTTTCGTATATTATAGAGACATATATTTGCAATTTAATTCTTAATTTTTTTAATGTTTACATAAATATCCCACAAGCATACTGAAAATTATTCCCTTTTCGGGAAGAATTTAATCATATTTATTTTATATGTTATTAATTTAACAAGTTGTAGTTATAGCTTATTTTGTTTTTTGTTGTACATACATAATTTATTTTTCCAGTCCATGCTTTATGTCTTTGTGGTTAAATGTGTACCAGTTTCGCCAGACCGTCGTCTGATTCTGTGTCGCTACTGACAACGCAGAGTTCTTGACTGAGTACTCAGGAGCCTTAATTAACTTCAACTGTATGTAAAATAATCACACACTTTATACTAATCGCAAATTATAATTATATTGTCTTTTAAATCAAATTCTACGATAATAATAATTTATTTTGTTTACTGTTAGTACTTCTCTCATGTATCTCTATGGTTTGATTAATTAAAACAATTACGATTTTATTATAGGCACGTCCATCTACACCTATGCCTTATATCTCACAAAATATTTAAAATACCAATGTTACTTCAAATGTTAGCTTCGAAAGATTCGGAGCTTCGAAAGATTGATACAGATGTATACCGATATAAGTACTGCACTTTTATACAGAAATCAAGAATTATGGACATCTGATATTATAATAATTTTATGTAGTTAACATATTACATTTACATTCTATTCAACATCTTATTTTTTACATCAAATTACATATGTCAAACTATTTACCATAAGGTATAGTAAAATTAAAACATTATTAATTATTTATTATTAACTATAATTATTTATAACTAGATTTATAAGCACAAGCAACAATTTCGCAACATAAAAATTACAAATATCGAAGCTTTCTTCCAAATGACGCAATCTTTTGAGTACAAAATTTTTAGTTTTTAAAGATTTTCATACTGTATAAAAACAATTTTAGATAAAGAGACAGTAGCAATTCTTCACAAATTGTCCAATTATAATCTCGATGAAGAGTTACATGACCTGGTAAATAATGATAAGATTTTATGTAGAATTCTACTTATTATATGTGTAATTTTATCAGCGCTCATAGAAGTTCGGGCATGTCCATAAATTTCATCAATTATATAAAAATTAGGACATTATAAAACAGCAATTGTGTTATTAATTTTTGTTATTTATTTTTCAGGCATTTATTTTTGTTTATTATTAAAACATCTATTGTATTATCTGTTTATACACATTAGGACATTAGGATACTTAGTCACATCTAATGCCATAGGTTGGGCTAAAAAATTTTATGAATAATTTTTTATTATATACGCAAAAGCGAATATTTGTAATTTATCGATTGTACTATCAGTGTCTTACAAAATAAACACTATTTTAGCACATAAAATTGAAAACATTTTATAAACTTTTGCAATTAATGTTATACGTACAAATAGTCTAAAATATGTATATAGAAAAACATAACTACTATTAAATTCAACATGTTGAATTGTATACAATTTGAGTTACTTTCAATCAGTTCTATACATCGCCATTGATTTTTTTTAATATGCCATTTACTCAATTAAAACTAAAATAATGGAGTTAAATGGTTTAACTCAAGAGAATATTAAATTTGTCTAAAAATTAAATATTAAAAATTAAAATTATTTACTCCGAAATTGGAAAATGGATGAGCTTTTACACACATTGAAGTTAAATGTTATTTATAACAAATGTTATTTAACTTAAGTGATAGGATTAATTCTTTGAGATATCTAACAATGTATATTAACACATTTGATGTTTTATAACAGTATCTTAATTTTTTACATAATCGTTTAGAGCTTAAGCGTGTCCAAACTTTTATGAAAGATAGTGTATATCTAACATTTCAATGATTTTATTCAATTATTTAATTTCAATTAGATATTACAATTTACATTGCAAATCAAACTCAAGGAGGTAAAATTTGGCGTAGAATATTTCTGCTATGGATATAATTTCATTTACCAGGTATGTCCTATATCAAATAAAATTGTAATTATATGTAATAAAAGTGTACATATAGTAGAATAAACACTCCTACATTCAATCCTGCAAATTACATAAATATCTAAATGGTAACATTATATTAGCATTACTTTTCAATTAAATGCATTTGTTTATTTTTTATAATTATTTTATATATAAAAATCTTTTTTTATTCTCATAAATAATTGAACACAAATATTTTCATTAAGTATAATAAAAATATAATATATTTTTTTCAGATGTACAGTGCAGCTTTGTCCTTCTTGATAATTTTAATACAGGTACAGAATCCATAACGCAATGTTACAAGAAAAATCTATCAGAAGTGGGATAATACGTTTCCCGAAGATTTTTTTGCGCTTAACACGACACCGTTGATAGAATTTGCCATGCACGTCAGGATTTTGAGTAAATCGAAATGAATTGGAGCAAAAATGTTTTTGGCTATTTGTAACATTCTTTTTGTAGTAAAAGGATCCAGATAATCCAGTAATTTAGTACATTGAGCAAACTGACGCATTGTCTTATATTTGGCATACATTTGTTGACATCAGAACATGTTACAAATGCAGCAATATAAATGCTTATGCAATCAGTTGATGAAATTTCAAAAACGAACTGTCGGCAATAGCTGTACGTTACACTGTCAGCAAGATGACAGCAATATAACAGCAATGAATTGATTAATCATTCCATTTTGAGCATTATGAAGAAAATATGACGGCAACAAAACATATGTAAATATCCATCCGTTGTTGCGTGTATGACTTTAAGCTATATGATGTTTTTTAATAGATGCCATCGTAGTTTGTTACTAAAAAAATGTTATTACAAAAATCACTCACCCGAGCATTATGCATCTCTGTCAGACAGAGGATCATGGCGGAGATGCAGTAACTCGTAAATAAGAATTATGAAAAAGAATATAAGGAGCACACCATTTGCATGTGAAGTGATCCCCACAGTTAAGCTTTAATAATGAAAGTACCCATACTACGATGGAATTCTAATTCTTTCCATCATGATGGCAACGTGATGGCATCTTAAATTTATGGCAAATGAGTTCAATTAAGATACCATCATGTTTTGTTAACCGTTGCAATAACAAATGCCAAACTAGGGAGCAAGGTGCTTCTTCATTATGTGAAATATTGTTCTCATATGGATTCTAAATTTGATTGTGGCAAAATCGATAGCATCTTGATGGCATCATTTCGTTATACATATGTGTATAGCATATGTATGATTAATGTTTGGCACATGTTGCCGTAATTGTTCCTGTAAACATGCTATTAGTTGCGAACAGCATGTTGATGATAACAAGTCGCTTTCAAATTGCTGTCTTTAAAATTAGAATTCTGTTAAGTTCATCGTGACAGACATAATGATGTCTCACGTTGTCCCGAGTTTATCAAAATTAGTTGTTGCAATGATTTTCAGGAACATATCAGCAAATTCGGTGCTATCTGGGAAATACTGGTCTCTAAACAAACTCAACATCTGTTCAGATACTACGTTGTCTGCAGGTTATTGTCAATTTATTTGAAATTGCTTTGCTTAAGTGTTCTTCAATGTTTAAAAAAATGGTTTCCAATTTTGCCTATTATAAATTGTCGACATTTATTTCCATTAACATTTATGAGCAACAGTTGTCCTCTTGTAAACCAATCGTATTTGTTGTTAGAAATCACAAGGCAACACTATGGAAACAGTTCCCGTCTAAAGTCTTACTCCCATAAGTTGCAAGTAATCTGTCGGCATTTTAATTAGAGATGCAACAGATATCCGGAAACTATCTGGTATCCGATACTTTTTTACTATCCGACCGGATAGCCAAATATCATTAGTCCGGGAATATATCCGGTTGAAGTTTGATATCGTTAAATTGTTGATTTTTTCTAGAAATAAATATGCATATTCATAATGTTATAATATCTCATACGTGCTGCAAAATTACAATCTTTTTCTCTATAGGCTTTTTTCTTTTTTAAAAGACACTTTCTCAGAATCCAGTTGGATATTCGGAAAATGTCGGATTCGATATCCAACTCGAAGAAATTGCGTTTTCGGATACCAGATATTCGATATCTGGTATGCAGTAATTTTACGATTCAATACATCCCCAATTTTAATTGAACGAGTATTGTCGAGCTATCTGAATGTGATTGAAGTTCTCATTAAATTTAATAAGCGTGATAACATTTTAAAGTATCAGGAGATTTCATTTTCCCGGTAAATGTATCAAAAAAATATTATGTTTTCATCTTAGAATGCTTAAGGTTCATTCCAAAAATTATTTTATTAAAACACATTTGAAAAATCTTTTAATGCGTGTCTTTATTTTATTTTACATTATTTTTTTTTATCGAGAAATTTAACTGAATGCATCCCTCTGTTGGCGATGCCGCATACTATTCAACGATGCTGCATTTCTAATCAATTGACAGAAATATGAACTAAATATTGTGTGTGTCTGTAATGTGTGTGGATAACAATGTAAACATGGAATGTTACCAAAAAATCTAAAATTCGAACAGTTATAACTTGATAAAAAAAAGTCGTACTATCATAAATCAAAGTTTGTTTGAAAACTCTTGAATTATACTTTCACATGCCGCTCAGTATATTTAAAAATCAGTTTCTTTTTGTTGCAAAATATTGTTAAATGTGACCAAAAACGTTATTTTTGTTTATTTTATTCCAATTTACTCAAAATCCTAACGTGCTGCGCCAATTCTGACAATGGCATCGTGTTCAGCGCAAAAAAATCTTTGGAAAATATACTGTCACATTTCAGAGAGAAAATAAAAAAGTTATTTTTTGTCACGCTGTCTTCAGGATCACATGTGGATTTTATATAAGCTTCTTTAAATGTTTGTTGAACATTAGATATGTTTAGAAAACGTAATAAAACGTAATAAACATACGAGGGTGGTCCCAGAAGTACCCGACCTAACAAAGAAAACACAAAAAATTTGGGAAAAAATATCTTTATTTCTCAACATAGTCTCCTTATAGCTCGATACTTTTCCCAGCGATGTTCAATAGCTTCGATGGCCTGTTTATAGTAAGAACCGTTGAACTCCTCAAAATAGCCATTAACCGCAGACTCCACCTCTTCATTGTTGGTAAATCTTCTACTACCGCCATTTTTTCAAGTTTGGAAAGAGAAAATAATCCGAGGGGGCTAAATCTGGCGTATAGAGTGCGTGGGGAAGCAATTCGAACTTTCATTGATTTTGGCCATCGCGATAATGGATGTGTGAACTGGTGCATTGTCTTGATGAAACAACACTTTCTTTTTCGCCAAATGTGGCCGTTTTTCCTTGATTTCATCACCCAAACGCTGCAATAAGTTCGCATAATACTCGCCATTGATTGTTCTTCCTTTCTGAAGGTAATCAATGAAAATTATGCCACGCGCATCCCAGAAAACTGACGCCATGACCTTGCCTGCCGATGAAACTGTTTTTGCTTTCTTCGGAGCCGATTCCCCCCTTTTCAGTCCATTGCTTCGACTGTTCCTTCGTTTCAGGTGTGAAGTGGTGGACCCATGTTTCATCCATGGTTATGAATCGGCGCAAAAATTCGGCTTTGTTGCTGCGAAACATCGCCAAACACTCGATTGAAACATCCTCTCGACGCTGCTTTTGTTCGATTGTGAGCAAGCGCGGCACCCACCTTGCGCACAGCTTTCTCATCTCCAAATTTTCAGTCAATATGCGATGTACAGCACTTTTTGAAATGTTTACCATGTCTGCTAGCTCGCGCACTTTCAATCGACGGTCACCCAATACCATTTTGTGGATTTTCTTCACCATTTCTGGAATGGCCACCTCACTTGGTCGACCACTGCGATGTTCGTCTTCGCAGCTCGTACGGCTTCGTTTAAACTCTGCCACCCAATATTTTACTGTTGTAAACGAAGGAGCAGACTCCTCCAGAGTAGAATCCAGCTTGGCTTTGATATTGGTTGGGCTAAGACCTTTCAAATGAAAGTATTGTATCACATAACGATGACCAATTTTTTCCATCTTTGCAAATTCACCGAGATCGTCCACTATTGATGGCTGCCAAACAAATACTGAACAACGTAGCGTCTTCAAACTTCATAGTTAAGCTTTAGAAAGTTGGTGCTTTCCCCTACAGTAATTTTTTTTATACAACAACCGCTATCTGTACGTCAGGTACTTCTGGGACCACCCTCATAAACCAATAGATACTACTTGAGATATAATACATTTTTTATTCTTTTTAATGCACAAGAAAATGGTTTGATCAGGAAATAGAAGTAATTCGTTACTTGTAACAAAATTACAATTATAAATTACTTTTTTGGTAACTTTACTGATAACTGCGTTACTTTTTTCTTTGATAACTGTAACGGTAACGAAGTTACATTTTTTTTTGGTAACGGTAACGAATTTTACAGTTACTTTTATTGTTTCTTTACATATAATTGGACACGATACTACACAAGCCACTCACACTGTAAACAAATTTTGTAAATTTACACATATAATAAATGTAAAAATTACGTGATTAGTCCTGTAAATATAAAAAATCAGGCAATTTCACAGAAATTATGTACTTCTACAAAAATTATGTTAATTTGCGTTTATTGTGTAATATCTTATTTTACAAAAAAATTATGTAAATAGCAAGCTATTTTGAATATTTTCTGTAATTATCCAAATTGTAGTAATATTACGTAATATAACTGTAATTTTTTGCGTATTAGTGTCAATAATATATAATGCAAATGTATTGTCATATTATTATTCCTATAACTACACATTGTAATTGTACTTCCACAATCTGCTTAGTTATAAATCAAGAAATTATTTTCATTTTTATATTGGGAATTTACAAATGCGTAAACGTTTACAACCATTATTGCAGGTTTCAAAATTATACTACTTATATAGTATGTATACCACTATAATAGTTGTAATTTTACATAAAAATTTTTTACAATGCATGGCGCTTGTGACTAGAAAGCCCCTAGGTCCGTCTGCTGTAATTGGTAGTCGTCGATTTTTAAAAAGTAACAAAAAAGTAACGAAAAGTTACTTTTTCAAGTAACGGTAACTGTAACAAGTTACTTTTAAAAATCGGTAACTATTAATGATAATTTGTTATTTTTTTCTACTCGATAACAAATAACTATAACTTGTTACTTTTAAAAAATAACTTTCCATTTCCTGGGTTTGATTACGTTTTGATATCAACCTATACATAATTAAATGTATTTTGATTAAACCAAACAGAATTTCAAGTTGTTGTCACAATTTTGAGATTTTACAAATAGAATGTTTGGTAATTTACTGTATATTATAAAAGTTATGTCATATTATATTTTATATTATATCATATTATAAAGCTTTTTTAAATTTTTTTCAGTTCAATTTGGTATTTGGAGATTATTAAGCATCACCTTTTCCAAAATTCTAATTAATTTTAACTTCAGCGCACTCTAGCAGTTCGATTATTGTGCCAGTCAACGCAGGTCAGTCGAACATATACTTATATACTGAACTATAAAAATAAATCGGAAATGCCTCCAAATTATTTTAAGTTATCCCAATTTTTTGAAAATGCAGTTGCATTAAATACAGGTTACGTCGTGCGAATAGTGTTTAAAATATTCATCTTGTTGCTCTGTTCTCTGCAATGACAACTCCAATGGCAATAGGCTTAAGTTAATTCTTCAAAAATTGAATGGCGGTCTTATGTTTCCTTCTCCTGATGTTGTAACGATTTGCAGTTTGAGTGAAAAGATATTTCGAAAAGCTATCCGTGAGCTGTCTATGGACATATCAAGATTTAATTACATCGTAGCAAATGCAATATTTACTAATTTAGCCACAAAAAATTTGTTTCCAGAAACAACACATATTACTACATAATCAATGTTTGATATGGAGAGGGCTCCGTTTGCCTACAAAACAATGGCCTACAGCTTCGTTTGCACACAGTAATATTGCACATAGCATATTGCACGACATAAAAACTCATGATATTGTCATTGAATAAACTTAATTTTATCAACATCGGAAGTAAAGAGGTTAAATTCAACAATTATCATAAAATAATACACAGATGATTATAGTATAATATATGAATATTATATGATTAAATACTTCAAATACTTAGTAATGATATTTATAAATACATATGTATTTATTATGAACTATAAAGTTTATAAATAAATGAATTAAAATCAATTATTACATGTTTTTTATTACGCAAAAACAATTCTTAGAAAATGTATTGCACATACTAATCCCAGAAAAGATCTTGAAATTAATTCTAAGCGAAAATAAACTGTTCTATTTGTTTTTGCTTTAGAATTAATTGAAGATCTTTTGAGAGAATAGTATGTACAAAAAGCATTAAATTAAGTTAGGATAATATATAGCAACACATAACAATCACGATAATTTGATAACAATAATGCAGCAAATTATAAAAGTGTTATATGACTATTATATAACATCTTAAATTACATGTTATATTTATATTATGTAGCTGCAATGATTTGTGAGTGAGAAATTATAACTAACATGGACGTAGAATATTATGCACACGTTATATTATCTGTTATATTCCGTCTGACACTCTATTATATCATAAAGGTTATGTTATATTATGTTTTATATTATCATATTAATAAATATTTTTTAAATATTTTTCAGCTTCTTGGATGGTAAACATGGTATTTACGCAACATCACTGAAAATCTAATTAATGTTAACTTCAGTGCATTCTAGCAATTCGATTATTGTGCCAGTCGTCGCAAATTAGGCGGATTGCACACCGCATTGTTTTATGACTTGTATGCGTGTTGTATCTCGTAAAGTAGAACAAAGAAAAATTTTATCCTTCTTTATTATTATGCGAACGACAAAAAACGAATCATACAGCATGCACTTCATGCGTAACTCGAAACGCACCTGGAACCCCAGCTATTCTATGACTCGTTAAGACAATAACTACATCGCTACACAGCTTTTTATACCATAAAATATTTGCGCAACGGTGTTGTTACTGTCTTAACGAATAAAAAAAACTTTTTGTCCGGAAACTTCAGTGAAATACATAAAGAACAATTCAAAGATCCTTCATAAATAAATTAAATATCAATAAAAACAAGAGCAAAGTAAGAATCAACGCTTTTCTCTGAAAAAGTCATACAGATGGAGAATAAATTAAAAATACAAAAATAATAATAAAGGAAAGAAAAGATATATATTAAAACAAAAAGTAAAAGTAATAATAAATATAAATTACAAGTTTCGGCTACTGGATTGAGCCCTCTTCAGAGGCATTACATTAACATAACGAAAAAATCATAGTACAAAATCAATTATCGCAAATGTTCGCATATTCGGTTTTTTAATCGAATCTTTCTTGATTAAAATATACGTATCAGAGTCCCCTAATAATGTAGTTATTTTGTTCTTATATACCTCCCTATTCATGGCAACAGTGACATTACCTTTGTCGGCGTGCGTAAACACGATGTTGGGATGCTCCGACACAAATGTATAATATGTTACGTAGCACTATCAGCACATAGCACGTACTTGTATTTGATTTGTTTATTCTGAAATCTAGAAAACAATCTAAGATTATTTCTATTAATAGGTGTGAATAGGGAAATACGATGCATTTAAGAGAAAATAAAAGAGAGGGTAAAATTAAAGTTGAACATCTCGTCTATCACTATAACAGTATAATAGATTTATAACATTTTCACCGCATAATGTATGATGACATATTTTATTATAAAAAGTTCATTTACGTCATATTACTCGGTGCATTGTGTAATGTGGCGCACTATGATTTTTACATTAAGAGAAGACACCACCTTTAAGGTTTAAAAAAATTAAAATTTTTTATTCTTATATTTATAATTCATATTATTAAGAATAATATTTCAATAGCTTTAAGTCGATACCTCACCTGTATAATCTTTAGCCGATATCTTGCATCGTTTCACTTTGCCGTTGAGCCTGCTCCGAGCGGCGTCGCGCAACAAAGCTCTGCAGGTAAAAGAGAATTTAAATTTCCCAAAAAAAAAAAAACAGGTATTTTCAGATGACTATAAATGTTGCCACTTCTAATATAAGTTCAGATAAGGTCCCGTTGAGTTCCTATATTGCTTCGAAAATCACGGAGTACAGTTGTCTCATGTTTTTAAGTAATTTTTACGAGTCTATGCAATTATGGAGAATAAAAAGAATGTATATAGAATATGATTCGAAACAAGACCGTCTATATAAATATTACAACTTTAAATACAAAGCGCCTTCCCGGTCCGAGTGTTAAGATGTTGAACTACTATTTAATATACATTCAATTAAATTGAATTAATATTTCAGAAATAAATTGAGAGCCGATGAAATTATCGGATTCACACAATCAATCTGAAACAAATAATCCCCCCAAATTCTCCCAAATCTTAAAAAACTGTAATAAACTTATTGCGAAAAATATTGCCTCGGCCGGGAGTCGAACCCGGATCTCTTGCATTCCGTGCGAGCGTCCTGAGCCTTTAGACTACCGAGACCCTAGCAACACTCTTCGCAATAACCGATATAGTGAGTTACGCATGTATAAGCGCGCGCATTATAAACAATATGATTCGAAACAAGACCGTCTATATAAATATTACAACTTTAAATACAAAGCGCCTTCCCGGTCCGAGTGTTAAGATGTTGAACTACTACCGAATGTATAGTACAAAAAGAGGATCCCGATATTTGCTTGACACCAAGTACTATAATTATTGCATGAAGGCAGACGAGCCCCGCATTAAGAAGACCGAGCGCTTGCTGACAGATCCGCAAAAAATCGCAAGGTGTTAAAAACAATCGGGAATGAAATCGATGAATCCGATGCGGAAGCTGAAGGACAGTTATACGTAGGCTGCTAGAAAAGTTTCTGCAATCTAGTACTTCTAGTGGCGCCAACGTTCTGCTACTATCATATCCGTAAAATTAGACGTTTTTAACCTATAATTCAATTGACAGTTTGTACCCAAGCCACCTAGTTTTGTTTGCATAGTATTTTAAAAGAAGTTATTTTGTAAGATAATGGAAATTTCGCGTGAAAATTTTCGGGCAATGATTTTTTACGATTACAAATGTCATCTAACTCCGAAACAATGCATCGATTGACTTCATTTGGCTTTTGGGAATGAAGCACCATCCAGTAGGACTGTTTATAATTGGTTTGCCGAATTCCAGCCTGGACGTACCTTTCTTAGTGATGAATTCCGTGAAGGTCGTTCATCCACGTCTGTTGTTGCCACTAATGTTGATGCTGTGCGTGAAATGATTGAGCGAGACCGGCATATAACATACCGCGAGATTCAGGCATCCTTAAGCATTAACATGAAAGCAATACATATGATTTTGCATGATCACTTGAGCATACGGAAACTTTGCAGTCGTTGGATCCCACACAATTTGACCGAAGCTCAAAAACAGGCTCGTGTTAAATGAACAAAGAAATGCTCAAGAAATTCAACCAAGATCGGTCAAATTTGGTCTACAACATCGTTACTGGGGACGAAATATGGATCTATTCGTATGAGCCCGAAAGTAAACAACAATCTACTGTTTGGGTATTTCAAAATGAACCGAACCAACAAAAGTTGTTCTCAATCAAATCAAGTTGACTGCCGCTCAATCTGCTATGAGATCACGAGGCGGACACTATTAGAAATTATGCTACAATTTTAAAAAATCGTCCACATAAGTGAATATTTTTATTCTTAAAATTTTTTATTCTTAAAGTTTCTACAATCGTATATTTGTCGAAAATATTTGATTTCCATTTAGATAGTAAGTGTAGTTCTTACTTAATAAAATCCAATAGATTTTTTTTTGTTTATCTGTCTTTGTTATCGTATAATGTTAATGTTTTTAAAAAATGAACGGATGAAGCTAGTAAGCTAAGCATAACACGGGACTATATGACTAATTTAGTGACAATTCAGATAGTACTTACTCTTAAACTTCTTGGAATGAAATCTCACTATAAAAGAGTGAAAATACAGTCAGTTTTAAAAAAGAGTGAAAATGTTTCTTCTTGAAAAAGAATGGCAATATTTCATTCCTCTAAAAAGATTTATCTCAGTGGTAAATGTTATAAGTTTGGTTTCCTCACATCCAATCTCGATAAAACTAGACTCATTCGACGTGTTTTTGCTCGAAACAAATGAATTTAGCAAAAAGAAGCATTGTTTTGCCTTGCGAATCGAAACATTAATCGTTAAAGTTTATTAGGTTACAAAATATCATTCGCTACGATCTGGTAAAGACGTTGGTAGAAAACGATAGAAAAATCCTATCGTTTTGAATATCGTTTGTAAATTCACTAATTTGAATCAGATCTTATAGGAATCTTGTATAAATCTTATAAAATCTGATAAATATGATAGGATTTATATCCGATTAACGATGCTCTCGCGAGGTCAACAATAGAAAATGATACAAACTTACAGAAAAACAATACAAATTGATAAAAATCCTATCGTTCTTAATTGTTCTATCAACTTTTTTTTCCAGGACGATCTCATTCTGTTCCATACATAGCTGTCCATACATAGCTGGTATTATCACTCTCTTTGAAATTTCAATCAAAACAATTTAGGCAGTATTCTTTTTTATTTTAAATGCATCTATAATGCAATAATTTTTATAGTTTTAATGAATTTTAATAATAATATTAAAATTTTAATAATAATAAAAATATGCAATAATAGTTAAATTACATGTATAAGAAATTTTTCATGCGTGAATATGTCTAAATATGTATAAACATACATAGTATAATAAATTATACTATATGTTTATGATCATTTATATATAAACATGTATAAATATATTCATAAACATATATAATTGTATATGAAATATATCCATATATGTTTATGTATCCTTCTTTCTTTTGTAAAATTACTTTTAAGTGTAATAAAAGTAGTAATAATGTGAAAATATTAAGAATAATTAAAAAGATAATTTTGTGAACATGTATAGACACATTCTAAATAAAGGGTAACTTAATATGTTTGTTATAATTGTAATTCGGATAACGATTCGGATTAGGTAAATTATTATTTATCTAATAACAAGATACAAAGTTATACTTTTTTTATTTTATAAATATGTTTGTGTAAAATACATTTTTAAATAAAAGTTTTATAAACATGTTTATGTTTAAAATACATTTTTATGAAAGCTTTGTTGATATATAAAGATTAAATATACATTAACCTTTATTTTAATAATGTTAATCAAATTACCCCATACCATTAGTCATCTTACCCCGGTCTGGGGACTAGTTCAATCAAATGGAACGCATTAGAAAAATGCATTTTTTCGTATCAATTATCAGTTTTCTCTCATTATAAAAATATTATTAGATAGTCAAATGTATGTAGTAACTGGTGTAGAATTTATTTTTTCATAAGTTTCTTAATTTCGTCTGAAAAATTCGAAAATAAAAAATGAGTCTACTATCCCCGGTCTCCCCTACGTAAAATTTTTGTGATATTAAAAATTTTTTTGTTATTAACGTTAGATAGAAATTTTTGGTAGAAAATTTTATTTTTCTCTCAAATATTTATCATTTTTACAAAAATAAATATTTTGAAATAATCCTATGTACTTCTCTAGCTTTAAGTATGTAGATTATAAAATTATTTTTATTTCAGATCAAAAGGTGTAGAAAATTCCGTGTACATCGTGTATGCACTTGCTAAAAAAGGAGGCTCAATGCTGCTGATATAGTGCCACCATTTTATGCAAAAAAATTCAAAAAACATTTTTTTGTTCTCTCGAAAGTTTACATAGTAAAGCCTTTAAAAACAATTTTTGATTGATTTTATTAGTTTATTGCAAAAAATTGACAAAGTTAAATATCATTTTTAAGTTTCAAGGAATTTTCTCTTTAAAAGATTATTAAAATTGATATTATTTTCTGATTTTATGTTGAATTGTAGAAGAAAATTCAAAAAGAAAGTTAATGTTCATTTTATTCAATTATTAATCCTCAACTACATACATACCAGAAATTCATTTTTTTTACACGATTGAATCTTTTGAACTCAAAACCTTTTCGATCCATTTTTCAAATTTCAATAAATTTAAATTAATTTTTTTTTTAATTTAAATGTCGAATTGTAAAGAATCCATATCTGTAAATCAAAAAAAAATATCAAATTAATATTAAAAGTTATGACTTAAAATGTGAGAAACAGTTTTTTAGAAAAATGCGTAAAAGTGTTCCGTTTTAAAAATAATCATATATTTACAAAAAAAAAAGAAAAAATAAAAACAAGTACTGGTTTAGAAAAAAGAAAGCATAAATTCAAAAAAAAGTATTTCATAATTGTTAGTTGCAAAAAGTATTATTCCCAGAGAACACGCATGTTAAAGATATCCGAAAGATTCCATATTGAACAGAAGATTAAAGCAATATTGCTGCAATGTTGCAATATTACAGATTGCAATGTAACATTGCAGAG
>NW_017305061.1:271260-275102 GCF_001594115.1 Trachymyrmex septentrionalis
GAAACAATATTGCAGATTGCAATGTAACATTGCAGAGGTAATACAGAAATGTAAATTAACAATATGCCTGCAAAATGTTAGTATAATATGCTTGTAATATTCCACAAATATTGCAAAACTATAATTCTTTAATTGTTACAATAATAATAATAATATAAAAATATAAGATTTTACAATATTTATGTACCACAGTCTTTTAGTTTAACAGCCGTTTTTATAATACAATATATAATAATTAATATAATTTATTAATATAATTTATTTTATATTTAAATAAAGAATTTATCTATTATTGATCTATTATTTGACGATCATTTCATTAGCTAAGTTTTACATTTGTTTTAAATATGAAATCAAAAGATTGAATAATATCGAGTTTGGACGATGTTTGGATGATGTATTTATGCCTGATGCGTGTGCGTGTGTGTGTGTGTGTGTGTGTGAACGCAAGAATAAACTAGCACCCGAACTTTATTGATAAATTTTATGCCGTCATTTTTTAATCGATTTCAATTGACTCGGAGTAGTTTCAAATTAAAAATCATTGCGATTAACTTAATCCATGATTAACTTACCAAGCGACTGTATTATTATATTAATATGGATAATTTTACAAAAGATTAGAGTCAAAATTCCTTTGGTTAGTAAAAAAGAAAAATAGGTTATGGTTAGGATTGCATCGATACAATACAGATATGATTCTTTTCGTAAACCATTGATTCCAACATTCTTAAACACTTCAGTTCTCTCAACACTTAACCTTCGTGAAAATTCAACCTTGAATGTTACTAATCCTCCTTCTATACGAGTGGAGAGAAGGGAGCGGGGAAGAGAAGAAGACCCACGAAAGCGGAGCTGCTAGGAAGGGAAAGGAGGGATAGCAGTGTAGCGAGCATTCCAAGCTCGTGGTTCTCGAGAAGGGGCAGAGCGCGTGAGTCGGAAGACAGTGAAGGCGAACAGCAAGCCGCGAAACGAAAGAAGGAAGGAAAAGCAGGAAAATCGACAGAACAGCAGGGAAATTCAGAGGAGAAGAAAATGGCGAATTTAGAGGAGATAGAAAAAATGATGGAAAGACAACTGCAGCGGCATAAAGATGATATGATGAAGATAATAAGAAGAGAATTAAAAGAAGAGATGAAGCAAATAAAATTAGAATTTGAAAAATTTAAGGAGGAGGAAAGGGAAAAGATGGAGAAGTTGAAAGAAGAAAATTCAGATTTGAAGAAAAGAGTGGAAGAAATAGAAAAAAGAAGAGATGATCAAGAAAGAAGAGATAGAAGACTAAATGTAGTTATGCGGGATGTAGAGGTAGAGGGGGGAAATATGAAAGATGCTGCTGTAGGGGTTTTGAAAAAATTAGGGGGGTTAGATAAAGAAATAAAAATAAGAGAAGTTTACAAGATAGGGAATAGAATGAATGATAGAATGAATGATAGAACGAATGAGAGTGTGCTGCTTGTGAAACTTAATAGTTTGGATGATAAAAAGGAGATCATGATGAAGAAAAATAAATTGACAGGTACGAAAATATATGTAGACGATGATCTAACGAAGGATGAAAGAGAAAGACAGAAGGAGATTAGACTTTGGGCGAAGAGAGAGAAAGAGAGAGGTAGGCGAGTAAAAGTGGGCTTTGGGAAAGCATGGATGAATGGTAAAGAATATGTGTGGAGTGAAGAGCGCAAGTGTATGAATGAAAAGATTTTTTAAGCAAGCGTGCTCACAATTGGGTTAAAAAGAGAAAGGGGGGGAAACAGAAGGGAAAAGCAACGGAAGAGGGAGAGAAACGAAGTATAAAAGGGGTATTCTGGAACATCGCAGGATTAAAGAGAAAAGACGAAGATTTTTGGGATTTTCTGAAAGATTTCGATGTGATTGGTTTGAGTGAGACATGGGTGGAAGAAGCTGGGTGGGGGAAGATAAAAGAAAAAATGCCAGATGGGTGGAGATGGAAATGTCAGCCAGCGAGGAGGGAAAAGAAAAGAGGGAGAGCGATGGGAGGGATAATAACGGGGATAAGGAAGGAAATAGAGGAAAGAAGTAGAAGTGAAGAGGAAGTAGAGGGGATACAGCAGAGAGAGGTTGTTGTAGATGAGGAGAGGTGGAGAATTGTTACAGTATATAACAAAGAGGGAAGTAAGGAAGAATTAGATAGATTAAAAGAGATGATAGGAGAGAGGGAAGAAGAAAATATGATAATAGTAGGAGACTTTAACGCAAGAATTGGTAAGGAAGGGGGTTTTTGTGACCAAAATGGCGAAGAAAAAGGAGAAAATGGCAAAGAACGGAGATCGAAAGATGGAGTGGTAAACAAACAAGGGTGTGAGCTGGTGAAGGTAGTGGGAGAAAGAGGGTGGTTGATACTGAATGGGTGGAAAAAAGGGGATGAAGAAGGAGAGTGGACGTATGAAAAAGCGGGAGGGAAATCAGTGATAGATTATGGAATTGTAAATCTGGAGGCAGAAGAGAAAATTAGATGTTTTGAAATAGGATGCAGGGCAGAATCAGATCACCAGCCAATATTGATAGAGTTAGGAAAGGAATATACAAGGCAGGAGAAGGAAAAAGAGAGCGAGGCAGAGATGATACAGGATTGGTCAGAGGAGGGCATAGAAATATTTAGGAAAAATATAGAGGAAGTAGAGTGGGAAAAAGGAGAGGGGGGAGGACGATGGGAAGAAATGGAAGAAGTAATGAAAAGAGCACCTAAAATGAAGAGGAAGGGTGGAAGGAAAGAGGTAGGATGGGTACCATGGTGGGATAGAGAGTGTAGGGAGAAAAAGAGAGAGGTTAATAGGGCGGGGAGAAGATATAGGAGAAGGAAGTCGGGATATGAGGAATTTGTGAAAAAAAGAAGGGAATATAGGGATACATGTGAAAAGAAAGAAGTAGAGCATAAGAAGCTTGAGGAGAGAGAGATAGAAAAGATTATAACAGAAGCACAGGCATGGGAATTTATAAATAGGAGAAGGAAGAAAAAGGAGGGAATAAGTAAGGAAATTAAAAGAACGGAGTGGGTAGAGTATTTTAAGACGGCATTAGAGGGAGTTGACGAGAGAACGGCAGAAATAGGAGAAAGACGGAATGAATTTAGAAAAGACGAAGGGATAAGTCGGGAGGAAATAAGATTAGAAATAAAAAGATTAAAGAAGGGTAAGGCGGCAGGGATAGATGGGATAAGAAATGAAGCATGGATGATGGGGGGAGATAAAGTAAGTGTAAAGTTAGAGGAAATTTATAGAAAGATTTGGGAAGGAGAGGGATTCCCAGAAAAATGGAGAATAGGAGTGATAGTTCCGATATGGAAAAAAGGGGATAAAAATGTGGTAGGGAATTACAGGGGTGTCACGCTTACAAGCACTGCGTATAAGATATATGCGAACATTCTAAATAAAAAGTTGGTGAAAGAGCTAGACGAGAAAGGAGGATGGGGCAGAACGCAGGCAGGATTTAGAAAAGGAAGAGGAACAATAGAAAACATAAAGATCTTAAAACACCTAGTAGGAAGAAGACTAAAGGAGAAGAAGAAGGTGTGGGCATTTTTTATGGACCTAAAAGGAGCGTTTGATAAAATAGATAGGAAGGTATTATGGGAAATGATGAGGAGAAGGGGTATCAGTGATGTACTGATAGAAAGAGTAAAAGAAATATATGAGGAGACAAGATGCGTGGTAAGGATAGGGGGGGAAGTCTCAAAGGAATTTTGGGTAAAAAAAGGGGTAAGACAGGGGTGTCCCTTGAGTCCAACTCTTTTTAATACAGAGTGCGGCAGAGAAACTGACTTTTTTTAAAGGTTAATAAAAACGAAACTATTGCAGATATCGGTATAATTCTTTTTTCCT
>NW_017305061.1:275767-276277 GCF_001594115.1 Trachymyrmex septentrionalis
ATGGGATGGGTGTGGAGTTACGGGGAGAGAAAGTTCAAGGGGGACGTTAGATGGAGACTGAAGCTGTTTGACAGTATTGTGAAAGGAATATGGAGTAGAGATATGGGGTTATAAGGAATGGAAAGAAATAGAGGCTTTACAAGAAAAATGTTTGAGATGGATACTAGGGGTGAAGAGATGTACTCCTGGATATATAGTTAGGGAGGAATTGAAAAGGAACAAAATGAGGGTGGAAACGGGGTGGAGAGCGGGAAAGTTTGAAGAGCGAATACAGAAAGGAGAAGGAGGAGAGATAGGGAGAGAAAGTATAGTAGAACGGAGGAAAGAGGAAAGAGAAAAACGAAAGGAAGAATGGACAAGGGAAAGCCTAGAGAGAAGGGAGTACTTATGGAGAGGGGGGGTAAGCGAGGAAGCGCTTAATGAATGGGGAGAGGGAAAATGGGAGCGATTACGAGAAAGAGATATAGAAGTAGATATGCAGCAGAGAGGAGAAGAGGTTAGAACATCAAG
>NW_017305061.1:276717-292799 GCF_001594115.1 Trachymyrmex septentrionalis
TATATATATATATAGAGAGAGAGAGAGAGAGAGAGAGAGAGAGAGAGAGAGAGAGTGAGTGAGACCGACATGAGTGAGTGAGAGACATAAAATGTAAATGAGTATGAATGTGAGTATGAATTTGTAGATTTGTATGCGTAAAGGTAGATGAGGTAAATGTTTAATGTAAAGTAAGCAAGAAATGTATATGTATATTTAAGATGTATTGTATATAATGGAAGTCCGTGTAATCACGTTGGTGAGCACGTAATAAACTACTACTACTACTACTACTAATCCTCCTTCTGGTTCACAGAACCAGAGTATGATTCCTAGTTCGTTTATTTCCATACACTCCAATGCTTTTTCTTCACAGAATTCATCTTCCCACTGTCAGAGATGGATGGTTTATGAACTTATCTTCCTTTGACATTCCTTATAACATTCAATGTTTTTTACAATTTGGAAAGAATTTTGCGCTTTCTTTCAATAACAAGAATAAGATAATCTTCGATTGCATAAAGAGTGTTGAGCGTAGCACACAAAGAATGCCCATCGATAAGAGAATTGAAGTTACGAACCATTCTATTCCAATCTTGAATATCATCTCTTCTCCTATTTTTACATCTCCTATTGATAAACAACTATTAAAATTGGAATCTGACACATGTAAATTTATATTGGCGCATCCTAATATTATTTTCACGCATGCTGACAAAGGTAACGTCACGGCAGTAATGAGAGGTGACAAGAATTCATCTGCTCTAGTAAACTTTATGCGCATGCAGAAAATGACGTGGCAACTCGATCCAATGATGGAACATACGGAGCAATATGGAATACGAGTGCTTTTGCTGTACATCTAAGCGATCAACCATTCCAAATTAGGAGGAACAATCTCAAATTTTAACACTTTGTCCCGCTTTACAACCCGTTCCAAATTTTTTCCTAAATTAAGGTTATAGTAATGAAGGTTATAGAAATTATTCCTCTTTTAATCTCTTAAGTACTGTACGTCATTATAATGGTTTTCTCGAATGCTATCTCTCCGAACGATATGTTAGTATTCATATGATAAATCGGCTGCAGATGTAATAAAAGACAAAATTTATTATTGTTCATGAACACACTATGTATCTTTTAAAAAAACCTTCCTTTTCTTCCTACAACTTTCTTAATATCGTTATTAGGGGTCTTATAATACTATGAAATGTGTACGTCAGTTAACACTGCTCAATTTTATGCATGTGGACAAAGTTTCCTAGAGCAGACGAATTCTTGTCACATGCCATCACTGCGTCACGGTTGCTATGAACAAAGACACATATATAAATAAAATAACCACATTATTAGGTGACTCAGACACATATGTACCTATTAAGAAAGATCCTACCAAAAAACTTACGACAGCTCTAAGGTCTATGCTCATTAGAAAACTAAAAAATGAAAGATTATATCAAAGACTCTAAGTATAACTGTTATATTGTAGTGACGAATTACTTCCGAGAATCTATGGATTGCCGAAGATTCACAAACCGGGTTGTCATCTCAGAATTATTGTTTCATCGATAGGCAGTCCGCTATACGCATTAGCTACATATTTGCACATATATTATTCCAGACAATTCCTAAGGCGGATAGTTATATTAAAAATAGCTTCCAGTTAGTTGATAAATTAAAAAGAATATACAGGTAAATATAAATTAATTTCCTTGGACGTTATCTCACTTTTTACGAATGTTCCAATAGATATGCGGTTGATTGTGCGAATGAACAATGGAGTTTCATTTCTAAGGAATACTATCTGCCTAAGAATGAATTTCTGGGAGCGACGGTTTGTTTTAGAATTCATCTTTTTTTCACTTGACAAAAAATTTATAAGCAAAGCTTCGGCACTCCCATGGACTCTCCTTTATCACCTGTAATAGCGGACCTAGTAATGAGGAGATTAGAGACGGTGTCCTTGAATGTCGTTGAATGTGGACATTTTATTTTATCATAGATATGTAGTGTGACATTTGTCACACTGCAGTTTCTCCATCAAAAATTGATATTTTGCTACAACGTTTTAATTCATTTCATCCACGTTTTCAATTTACTATAGAAATAGGGAGAAAAAAATTAGATTTTTTGGATACTACTGTATTTATTAATAAGAATCGATTCGTTTTTTATTGGTACCGCAAACCTACTTTCTCAGGGAGATTTTTAAATTTCCCCTCAAATCATCCAATTGCACAAAAGAAAGGTACAATTTTTTCGCTAGTTGACAAAGCTTTTTAACTTTATGACTTTATGTTTCACACAAAAAATTTGACATTTATTATTAACGTTTTATTAGATAATGACTACCCATTAACTTTTATTTCTGACACAATTAATCAACGTATAAAAAATTTACTTAAAAATAAACACATAGTACGTAAAGATTGGTTGACAATGTCTATGCAAATGAATCTGCATCTTGGCTTACGATACCATTTATTCCTTTTCACACAGAGAAATTTAAACGATTCAATAAAAATGACATTAGGGTATCTTTTCGTAGTCCTAATAAAATGAGTAAATATATTAAAGTACAAAAGGATATTTGTCCTCATACATCTAAGAGCAATGTAGTTTATAAGATTAAGTGTAATAATTGTGATGCGTCGTACGTTGGACAGACGGGCAGACAATTGAAAACCAGAATTACAGAACATCGTAATCATATTAAACATAAAACTTCTGTCCATTTTGTCATAACGGAGCACAGGCTGCAGTATGATCATGATTTCCAACGGGACAATGTTAAAATTTTGGATGAAGAGCTTTGCTATAGGAAACGCTTAATTTCTGAGACGCTTAATATTAAAAAAAAATATTAAATTTACAAACTGAAGGTCTTCATAAGGCATATATATCTATTGTAAATAAAGTTTAACTCTTCGATACTGATAGTTCGTCTCCTCTTTCAGTCCGTGTTGATCCATATCAGCGAGTGTACATTATAATCGATACACAATGTCCGTTTTACACATCTGCATACCACTAAATTTTGTATATTCTAATGCGTTTTCATACTTATATGGACGCACTTGTTTGAATAATTTACACATGGACTTTTGGTAAGTTTTAATTACTTGTTAGAATTTCGATATGTTAATTTGATTGTTTATTTTTTCGTAAGAAGTCTTTTTATCTTTTTTATCAATTAGAACTTTTTCCAAGAGATATGAAACACATTTGACTGTTCAATCGTATGTGAATAATGTCGAGTTCTACATCAAGACTCACCCGAGCTGTGATTATAGTGAATATGCGGCATTTTCGATAATTAATTTTGTACAGCGATTTTTATGATGAGTTAATGTCTGAAGAGGGCTCAATCCTATAGCCGAAACTTGTAATTATTTGAATTTAAACTGAGTTTTTTATTATTTTTTTCAATTTTACTTTTCTTTATTTGTAATTTATTCTTTTTAATTGTGTGACAATTTAAAAAATATGTTTGACTCTTACTTTGCCCTTTATTTATTGTTATTTATTAATTATTGAATTGTATAAGAAATTTAATAACTTTTTTGATACTAATAAGCATCTTTAATAAGAATATCCATAATTAGGTCTTTAATTAAAGCCTTATACCTACGAATAATTTATTGCGAAAAACATTACCTCGACCGAGGATCAAACCTGGATCTCTTACATTCCATGCGTCTTCACCGTTAAATCATCAAGTTTTTAATATTTCTCGCAATAACCAAATCAGTAAATGAACGTCGTGTTTCTACGCGAAGTTTCAGAATCAGAATGTGTATAAATTCACGCAGAGTATGTATATAAGATACTTCGGCTACAATCACGCTAGAAAGTTAATCGCATATCTACGAATACGTCTCTCCGCGCGTGCTCTCTGAAGAAAAAAACCTTTGAGGCGATTGTGCACACACGTGTCAACACATGTGCACACAAATGTCGTATCTGTAATGCATAAACACTAGTCCACACTAAAAATAATTAAAATGTAATAACAACATGTCCTTGTCTTGCTGCTCGGCGTGCAAGAAGGAGAATGCCATCAAATCAAAAGATACGGTAATGTCTCGCATCAAGTAAACGCGCAGCGTGAGACCGTCTCCTTTACGCGGATCAGCGAGTTGTGAGCATCCGAGATTATCGGTTTTTCAATAAAAGTTGCACCAATCAACTTCTAAGTAAATATAAGCTCAATCGATAGCTTGGGTCCGAATTATATAATAAGTGTTTATTTTACATCTATATGTCCTACGAACGGACATATCGTGATGCGAAATCATGCAAAATCCGAAATGTCGAATTTTTATGTGAGATACGTCATTGCCTCAAAAAATCTCCTTTTCCTATTTTCAGATAGAAGGCTCTTATTTATTGCATTTATAACTCTTATTTACCGGTTTCATTAGCATTGTATATCGACAGTGTAATAAAATGGATAAGTTGCAGGATAATAATTAATCAATAACAATAAATTTATCAATACGAGATACATACGAGATGGTGTTTTGTTGATTTGACGGCGGCCTCCCATAAACCGCCAAAGTGAGGTGCGTTCGGTGGAATAAAATTCCATAAAATCTCCTGCTCATGCAAAAATTGTTGCATGCTCAATTGGACTTGCTAACTATAATAAGTTTCGTAAAGCTCTTTGAGTTGTCCTCGAGCGCCTACAAAAGTGGTTCCATTGTCGGAGTACATTTGAGACGGTTTGTCCTTTCGCGATTTAAATGCCGCGAAAAAGGAGTCAGAAGTTAGGTCGCTCTCGAGCTCCACTGTATGGCCTTAGTCTAGTGGCGAAACAAACAAAAATTGATGCTTTATGATTTCGCGCGTTGCCCTCTCTAAGACCGGTCCGGTGTAGTCGACGCTATAGTGTGAAAATGGTCTGATAACACGGCCTTCAGGCAACGAACCCATAATAGCCACGGAGTGGAGCGGTTTAATCTTGAAGCAAGTTATACAATCTTGAATCGTCTTACGGGTAGCCAAAAATAAAGATAGAGGCCAGAATTTTTGTTTCACACCTGCCAGGTGGCCTGTGTGCAAATTTCAAATATGTTCTTGTTCTATTATTAACTGAATGAGCACATGATTGTGCAGCAGCAGTATCGGGTGACGTGTACCATAAACTTGAATTGTTTAATCTGCTTCCAATTCGTATCACTTCTAAATCATCTATAAAGAGTGCTAGCGTCAATATGCGACTAGGAGAAGTGACTTCACCCATCTGTAATGCTTTGTATTTCCTAATAAAGGATTGTTTTTACACGATTCTATATATTAGGCTTAACGCGTGTAATGACTCTGCCGTGGATATTAGGATTAATGGAACGCTGGGGCGTTTTTTTGAAAATCTTAGGCAATTGGCTACAATTGGTATGATCTTGTTGATGCGAGAACATCGGGATAACAACTCGTTAACGATATAACTATTCGTCGTAGTCGCGGTTGAGATTATTTTCTTTTGTTCGAGAATCTCATCTTCTAATAGAGCTACGCTACGGTGCGGCCATAGGTCGTCCTGAATTTGCAGAAAGGAGGGTCTATGCCACTAAAGTCGAACTGATCAGATCGGAGTTCACACCACGCGACAAAACGTCAGCCGGGTTGTTAAAAAAGCTAACGTGACACCAATTCTCGATAGCGGTGAGCCGTTGTACTACGCCGACTCGATTTGCAATAAAGGTTGATAATTTTCAGGACGGCGATCCTATTCAAGTAAGAGTAATAGTGGAGTCGAACTAAAGGGACACTTCAGAGTGTTCCGGAGGAATGGATTTTCTGATCTTTGAAATGAGCTAACAGCAACGCTGCGCATAATTCGAGCCTCAGCAGAGACACTGTTTTGAGTGGGGCGACTCTAGACCTGGAACAGAGTAGCTCGATGCGGTACTCATGGGGGGGCGAACATACACGCAGGCTCCATAAGCCTTTTGGTTGGCGTCGCAGAAATCATGTATTTGCGTCGATTTTTGGCTTGAATTTAACAAGGCGCGGAATTCGTAGTTGGTTCAGATTAATTGTGATTTGAACGTTGTCCAACGCGTATGAATGTCTGGGGGAACTGATTCCCATTACACTCATAATTGCCAAAGCTCTTGGACGATGAGCTTGGTATTAGTGATAACTAGATCCAACAAATCTAGAGGATCGAATAATTTAGCTACTTCAAAGACTACGTTGCGTTTGGAAGTCCTACTGGATGACGCAACGTCGCAATGAAAACGAAACGCATCTTCGAACCGATCTCATTTAATGCCAAGAATGCAGAATTCCGAATCGATATCAATAGTGATTAGTCCGCTAGTTTGTTTGCTTACATCTTTAAGCAGCTCAGGGTTATTTAATGCCCATTTATCAAGCTCGAAGCCTCCCTCTCGCAATAATCCGATTACTTCATTGCGTATCACCCAAGCTTCTTCGATAGTGTCGGCTCCCGTGAGCATTTGTCTATATAGAAATCGCGTGCGACGTGCTTCGCGCCTATCGGGTATCTTGAAGAAAGCGCGACTTGCGAGATGAACCAGACACTTAGTATCTAAGTATGACACGGAAGACCGTATGTGATGGTAAGCAATTCATATGTATTGACCTCATCCGTAGAATCGTCTCACAAAATCCTCTATAAGCGAGTTTGCGATGAATCCAATAACACTTGGCTATACATTTTATCTATATCCGCGACGATAACATATTGGATACGAAAATGAATCAATAAAGATATGAAATCTTGTTGTACGACTGGGCCTACCATGAAAGTATCGTTGAGAGACAATCTGCTGGTAGTCTTACACAATGCGTCAAACACTATTCGAATCTTTAATGAAGATCCGGTGATTTAAAAAATGCAATGGTGAGGCAAGTAACAGAATGGCAATATCTCATTACTAGATAAGCCCGCAAGACACATGTGAGTTATTCGCAACTGTAAGTTATTCGTTTATAAAATAAATATAAGTGAATATAAAATTTTAAGCTCCGGCTCGCACTTAAATTCTCCAATCCCTTTAAATATTTCAACGCGATCTCATAAGATTCTCTGAATTATGTGTTCTTTGATAAGTAGTTTAACCACGAATCGGCCTTATTCGTTCCGCCGAACATTGACGAAAAAATCCCGGTCGCAGACATTTTCCTCGATAGTATAACCGTTATTTCGGTTCACCGTGCTATCTAAGCGGCAGAACTTGTCCAATGCAGAGTGCAGACGCGCGTTAGATACAGCTGCATGACACGATAACACCTTAGATGCGGGTTGAGAGTCATAGTTCAGACGCCCTGCGATAATTCATTCTAAACGTGTTTTTTGCAGCGCCGGGTGTGTAGTGAATGCTTTGATCTGTCTTCTGCCCAACAACTCCCAGAATATTTCCGCGCCTATCAGAAAATCAATTTTAGACGACATGTGAAATTGCGGGTCAGCTAACTTGATGTTGCGTGAGAAATCGAATGTGTTCCATTTGAGCGTGAACGCTGGGAGTCTCTCCATTATCTGTAACTATGCAATCGAGGCTGACGTTATAAGAATTCAATCGTGACTAGCCTAATTTGCTGCTCGAGTAGACATTGTGGCAGTACCACTTACCCCGGAGATAGACATGTTCAACTCCCGCAAGCTTATCTTGAGTGTTGATAGAAACCTTAATGATAAAATTTGCTTGCAAACCACAATCAAGTAATGCCCGACATGGCTTAAGAATTCTCTCTCTGTCTGGCAAATTAATGCTATCGCCAGCAGGATGTTGTTACTCGCAATAGTATTGAAGCATTATGCCGACCAAAGACGCAGTAATTGCTTTCGATTCCTCTGATTTGTTTATATTTTCATCCGTGGGTACGGATGAGGGAGCTAGGTGAAGTAACGTGTTGTGTTTCATGTGACACATTTTATTTAATGTCCTGAGGTGCATTTAGCAGCTACGTGTGATGTGAACCGCAAGCAGTTAACGGCTACGAATCGTGCGACTGAAAGTGCTAAAAAATCTTTGCAATGATAAATAGAATGTTCCCCTTACAGTAATAGCAATTGGACTTGACGGTTGCGACGTGAGAAGATTGACGCTTGGTGTCACCTTTGACAAATTATTGGTAGCTTCGAGAGTTTGACACTAGTGTATGATGAAATAAAAAAACTGCTTTAATGTGCGACGTTTTTACCCGAGAGATACCTGCCATTCTCGTAACGTGATTTTGTCAAGCTTCGATTTAAATATGTAAATGAGCAAGTCGTCAATGAATGGTCGGGCATTTCAGTGCTTGAAGAATGGGTAAATATTTTGACGCATCGTCCGCGAGTTTCTTCAATTCCTTTTTCCGATTTCTTTCGTTATATAAGGCATATTCACGAAAGCTTTGATATAGTTTTCCACTATGACGCATTTATTATCATATAATATCACTCACAAAGTAATTTCCACGCGACCACGTAATTTTTATCAGTTATTTCAAGCGAGTTAATCACATTTCCTGCTTCGTCCGTAAGCGAGGCTCTTAAATATTGAAGCTTTTGGACGTTATTAAGCGACACATTCGTGTGTATTACCGACGTGAAGTTATCGTAGAATGGGAAGCACTGATCGTACCGAGAATGTCCGATCTATTCGAGAATGTCGGAAGGTTGAGCTTCGGCAATCGTATATGCATAATGCTATCCGGAGGATTCGCTAGCACTAGATGTCGAAGGCGACGCTACCGCCTCGCGCTGGATCGGAAGTGTCGGGCTTAATAGTTTGCGAATTTTAGCGGATAATGTGTAAAACGCATCTTCGAAACTAACATGATTGTTAACGGTCGGTCTCTTCGATTAATTCGAAACGTGATTGAATCTAATTGTATTCAGACTAATAGTTATCTAGCTTGATCTAAGCTAGATAACGTTCTAAGCTGCTATCATGTGAGTACGGTTATTGATTCGACAAATGTGCGAATTCGTGCACGAGCCTTTAAGCGTTGCCTTTTGAGAATCATTGATGCGTCTTCATTAGACATTTTGAAATTAGAGCGTCCTGAATCGCGTGTAAAACTTACTCTGATGATTTACACGATTGCCACTGAATAGTTTTCTACCTACGAATCGCTTGATATGCGCGCAAGTTGATTGTCACGTCGTTGAATGATCCGGGATTCCCAATAATGGCAAATGTAGCGTTGATCGTCACAAGGTAACTGGCGGCTTCATCGTCGTCCAATGATGAAGAGTAAAAGATTTTCCAAGTAAAAGATTTTTGTCGCGGAGTATTGAAACATTACTTCGGCAAGGCTATAAAAGTTTACGTGTTAAAAGCTGAAACTTTGAAAGTAAATATCTTCATTTCGATACCGCTAGGGTCATTTTAATTATATATAGTTAAAATTATTTTAAACATAAAATATCCAAATTTTAAAAAAATCTGTAGAAACTCAATTTCTAAGAGAAATACCTTAAGCTCGAAGATCCTCTTCAACTGAAAATTGGTATTTTTCTCGTATTTAATTAATTTCTTTTTTCAAAATATCTTTTATTTTATTTAAAAAAGTTTTATTAAACGTAACATTATAATTTTATGTAGGCACAAATTTTGAATGTAAATAAAATGTAATTTTTTTATTCATATTCAATCTTGATATCCAGAAGTTCGAAGTTTTAATCTCTTTAATACTTCACTTATGCTGATACAGCACATCTAAAGCCTAAATTTCCAGCTGATGTATCAGGTGTGTTTTGACTACGCGCGGCACATCTGTATCTGTAGCAATAAGTTTTGTGACATAGATATGAGCCACCTTTCTTCACTTTATCACTACCACTAGAAGGACCAATCTAAAAATTTGACAAGAACCGTTTTATAATATATAATATATACCGAGTATTAAAAATAAAGCGTTACAAGTTTTTACCTTGGAAACACAGCATGATTGAAAAATTGTTCTGATAAAAGTTGTAGAGTTCAAAAAGATCTATTTGCTGATCTTATCAGTCTGACTTTAGATGATGTCACCAAGGTCTCGTCAAGGTAATGTCGTTTTTTAAAACGGAATTCCCTACTTTTGATTTCAGAATCTAATAGCCGATATCGAGAGCTTTTCAAAACGCTATAATAAAGTTATTTTTTATTGAGTACTTTTTGAGTTATAATGCTTAAAAGCGTTACATTATCATTGGCATCAGCATTATTTAAAGTATCCGACCAATGGCTAAAACCTCTTAAATGTTGTTCAGGATTATGTCCTGGATAACATTTGTCAACATAAAGGTAAATTGGAGATTATTCCTCTTATTTTCATTTTTGCACTAAAAATTTATTTTTACATAAAAATAAAGAAAAGAGATATAATCTGTTGGGAATGAGTGAATTCCAATAAATAATTGAAAGATGATTTATTTAGTCAAAAACAGACTTGACGACACATCGTATACAAAAATGGTTAGAGAGAAGAAAAAAAATTGCCGGTAGGGCATGAATACAAAAAACGCGCCTAGCAGCAAACAGAATATTAAACATAAAGATGTCGATAACTAATCGGCTGTGACTCGTAGGTCGGTAATCCACCGGGCGCCATAATTGATTGGACAAGCAACTATCCATCAATCTTCCACTTTGCGATGTCCTATCCCATAATGGTCAGGCAACGATTATGTGAGATTCGTTTTAATCCCTTGGTAAGGATGTCCGCAGGATTTTCGTTGGACGGCACATACGATAGGACCAGCTGGCCATCCTCTACTTTCTCCCTCACAATATGGTAGGCGATGTCGATATGTTTCGTCCTGTTTTTCTCCACTCTGTTTCTGGAGAAATCTATTGCTGCCCGATTGTCACAGAACATTTGACAACCTGTGAATAAAGAAGAAAGTTCAAGTTCTGACAAAAACATATCTAACCACACTATTTCTTTGATTCCGGTCGACAGGGCCACATATTCTGCTTCCATTGTGGAAGTTGATATGCCAGTCTGTTTCGTTGATCGCCAATGGATGAGATTTCCTCCTAGCATGACCGCAACACCGGTGTATGAATGTCGGTCATCTTGATCTCCTGCCCAGTCTGCGTCGCAATAAACTTGAATCCGTTGCTCGTTTCCAGCTTTGTATGTCAATCCAAGGTTCTTGGTCTTACCCAAGTATCGCAGGACGTGTTTCGCTTGATTCCATTGAGACCTTCCTGGATTGGAATTATATTGTGATAATTTTGAAACAGCAAAAGCGATGTCTGGCCTCGTATTCTGAGCCAGATACATCAATGATCCTATTAGCTCTCGATATGGTACGCGCGACATGTCTTCCTTTTCGCCTGGTGTTTTCGGACAATCCTCTTTGCTCATTTTTATTCCTAGGTTCAAGGGGGTTGACGCCGGTCTACTCTCTCGCATGTTATATCTTTCAAGCAGTGATTCAATGTAGTTCTCCTGTGTTAATTTCACTGTATCAGGCTGCCCCCAGTCAAGTTTCACTCCTAACGCGAAGTGTATCTCTCCCAAATCCTTGACTTCATATTTCCTTGTTATGGTTTTAACCACTTCAGTGATCGAGTTTGACTTTCTCGAAAATAGAAATATATCATCTACGTATATTATTGCTATTAGCCAATGTTCCTTATGATATGTGCAGTTTGAAGATTTGAGCCTTTTAAAACCTATTTCGATCAGAAAAGTGTCTAGTTCTTCGTTCCAGTTCCTTCCTGATTGTTTTAGTCCATAGATGGGACGCAGCAGCCTCGCCACTTCTCCATTTTCAGCGTTCGTGAAAGGGGGTAACTCCATGTATATCTCTTCTCGCAGGTTTCCGTATAGGTACGCATTTTTTACATCAATGTGTCTGGTGTGCCACTGATATTCTACTGACAGAGCTGATAGTAATCTAATCACTGAAAAGTTTACCACAGGTGAATACGTTTCGCCATAATCAACTTCCTTTCGTTGTGTGAAACCTCGCGCCACTAATCTAGCTTTGTACCTCGTAATCTTACCATCGGCATTTGCTTTCAGTTTGAATACCCACTTGCATCCTACGCATTTCTTCCCTTCAGGCAGCTGAGTAATCTCCCAGGTTTTTCGTTGCACTAAGCTATCTACCTCTTCTTTTATTGCGCACCTCCATTGTTTAGATTGCGGTGATGCCAGCGCTTCGTTAATGTCTTGCGGCTCCCTGACTTCTATTAGGTTTACCTCTATATCACTTGCTTCCGTCGACGCTTCCTCTTCTTCACATATTTGTTGGGTTTCTTTAGGCTTTCCTTTTCTTCCGTAAGGATTACGAGCTTTCCTTTTGGGCCTGCCCCTTCTCGGAGTTTCCGTCGATTCTCGTTCTTCTGCCGTCTCTCTTTCCGAAGAATCTCCCAATTCTACATCTGTTCTTTTCGGCGATCTCGGTGGACTTTTCTTCTTACAACTTAATTGCTTTTGTGCGGGCTCCATTTCTTCTGTTGTCGAGTCGTCTACATCGCCCGGCCAAACTTCATTATATTTGAATCTCTGTGGCACTTCTTTATAGATCCACTCGTGTCCTATTTTATCTTCAGCAAACTTAACGTGCTTTATTATGATGACATCTCCCTTCTGTGGGCACCATAGTCGATATCCTCTCGTTTGCGTGGCGTAGCCGACGAATATACATTCCGCCGCTTTATCGTCCAGCTTCTTTCGCCCTTGGTCTGGTAATCGTGCATAGGCAAGGCAGCCATAAGCCTTTAAATGACGTACGCTTGGAATCTTTTCGGTCCACACGGTGAATGGGATTTGATCACGAATTGTTGAATGACATACTCTGTTTTTGATATATGCTGCTGTAGTGACTGCTTCGGCCCAAAATTTTGGAGGTAGATGTGCCGATTTGAGCATTGATCTCGTCAGATCCAATAGGGTTCTGTTTATTCTCTCAGCTACCCCGTTCATCTGAGGCGTCTCCACGTTTGATTTTTCATGTTTAATGCCTGCAGATCTGAAGTATTCTGATAATTCCTTGTTGCAGAATTCTAATCCATTATCTGTTCGGAATCTCTTTACTTTTCTGTCTTTTTCGCGTTCTATTCTAGCAATATAGCTTTTTACACAGCTTTTAACTTCTTCTTTGGAGCTTATACACAAGACCGTAACATTTCGCGAGAAATCATCCGTGAACGTTATGAAATACCTGCTACCGCCTATTGATTTCACGGGCATAGGACCACACAGATCCGAATGGATTAGTTCACATACTTCTCTTGATTGTCTTGATTTTAAGGTAGCGCACGCGGTCTTCGTTGCCTTTCCTATGCAGCATGCTTCACATGTGTGTCTGTCCATCTTCGCGTCGTCCAATCCGATAACACGATTCGCTTCCGCTAATTTCTTAATTGTGCTATTGCCGACGTGACAGAACCTATGATGCCACAGATCAATTTCTAACGTACAAGATTCCTTCATGAGCTCTCGTGGTGCATCAGGGTCCAACTCGACACCTAATACATATAAATCATTTCGCCTATATGCTTCGCATACTACTCGTTTGGTAGCGACATTTCTAATTTTTACTTTACCGTTCCGTATTAGTAACTCTTTCCCTTTTCGCTCCATTTGTGAGACCGACATCAAATTCTTTCTGATATTAGGGACATAATAAACATCTCGCAGGACTATATTTCTTTTTACATTTGCAACGGTCGTTTTTAGAAATATATCGCCCACACCTTTTGCTCGTAGCGTCGCTCCATTTTGTTTATTCGGATCCGCAGCGGTATTAATTATCTCGGAATCTACCTTTTTAAAATTGGTGAACCACTCTCGTTGCTTACACACGTGATGCGTGCTTCCACTATCCAAAATCCATGTATCTTTGATGTCGACATTATACAAGGACATGAGAAGTGCATCGTATTTCTTTTCCTGTTTAACGCCAGGTTTCTTATGAAGTCCGTCCTTCCTTAATCGGCAATCTCTTGCAAGGTGACCAACTTTCCTGCAATTAAAACAAGTGAGTGACTTATATTTCTCGTTACCTGTTGTCTTTGTCTTTTTATCTTCGTTTCTTTTGTTCATCACCAATGCCTCTTTTGACGAATCTGTTCTAACGTCGAGTCTGGATTGACGTCTGTCGTATTCAGCTAACAGAACTCTCTTTATTTCCGCCGACGTAAATCTGTCGTCCGGCAAACTCGCTAGAGCCATATTTAAGTTTTCATAATCGTCTGGAAGTCCAGTTAGTATCGCATATGCAAGGTCTTCATCTTTTACTTCAGCGTCTGCGTCTCTGAGGTTGGTGGCGGCAACCTTCGCTCTGGCAATATACGCAGACATGTGCTCATCGCCTTTCATTTGTAGATGATAGAATGCCTTTTTCAATTGCATAATCCTTACTCTTGATTTGGGCTCGTGAATTTGTTCGAGCGTTTGCCATGCTTCGTGTGCACTTTTGCAATCCTCTACGTGTATCTGTTGATCTATTTTTAAACTCAAGCCTATAGTCGCTAATGCCTTGTCGTCGTTTGTTTGGTGCAATTTTCTGTCGGCTGTAGTAGCTGTATCGCTTAGTATGATATCACCGAGTGCATAACCTAGTAGTCCCTTACCTTTTAGGAGCCACTTTATCTCGGTTTTCCATGTCCGGTAATTTCTGTCGGACAGCTTCTCGACTACATTATCACTTCTATTGTCCGTATGACTTATCTTTCAATACTGCTTCTAAAGTCTCTTCTTACGTCCTTTTCTTTTATATTTTTGAACGTCTCTTCTTACGTCCTTTTCTTTTATATTTTTGAACGTCCTGGGCCCATAACCATTTGTTGGGAATGAGTGAATTCCAATAAATGATTGATGAAAGATGGTTTATTTAGTCAAAAACAGACTTGACGACACATCGTATACAAAAACGGTTAGAGAGAAGAAAAAAAAACTGCCGGTAGGGCATGAATACAAAAAACGCGCCTAACGGCAAACAGAATATTAAACATAAAGATGTCGATAACTAATCGGCTGTGACTCGTAGGTCGGTAATCCGCCGGGCGCCATAATTGATTGGACAAGCAACTATCCATCATAATCTCCAATGGCTTTTATTTTGACAAATGTTATCCAGGGCATTATCCTGAACAACATTCAAGAGGTTTTAGTCGTCGGTCGGACACCTTGGGTAATGCCAGTGGTACTGTAACTTTCAAGCATTATAACTCAAAAAGTACTCAACTTAATAAAAAAATATCTTCTTATAGCGTTTCGGAAAGCTTTCGACATCAGCTACGTATTAGATTCTGGAAGCAAAAGTAGGGTATTCCATTAAAAAAATCGATGCGACTTTGACCTGACCTTGGTGACGCCACCCAAGGTCAAACTGATAAGATCGATAAATAGACTTTTTATAGAACTCTACAACTTTTGTAGGGTTACTGAATAATTTTCTCAATAATGCCGTGTTTCCGAGAAATATAATAAAAATTTGCAACGTTTTATTTTAAACATCCGGTATATACAGGGTGAGTAAAAATTCCAGGATCAATGAAATATCTCAAAAACTTTTGTAGAAAGCATTTTCGAAAGAAATGTTTTGTACAAAAGTTGTAGGGTTTTAAGTAATATATTTACTGATCTCAATGGGTCAATGTTGTTCAGGATCATGTCCTGGATAATATTTTTCAAGATCAAACCGATTGGAGGTTGTATATCTCATTTTCATTTTTACGTAAAAATGGATTTTTAGTATAAAAATTAAAACAAGAGGAATAATCTCTAATAGTCTTGACAATGCTATCCAGGACATGAACAATTGAACATTCAAGAACCGTTGATCGAATATCTTGCGTAATTCTAATGCCGGCGATACTGTAATTTCTGAGTCTTATAACTCAAAAAGTGCTCAATAAAAATTAACTTTGTTATAGTGTTTTGGAAAACTTTCGACATTGGCTATTAAATTCTGCAATCAAAAATGAGTGCTATATAAAAAAATCGACGTGATCTTGGCGACGCCATCCAAAGTCATATTAATCAGATCGGTGAATAGATCATTTAAAACCCTACAACTTTTGTAGAAAACATTTCTTTCGAAAATGCTTAGTTTTCAAGATATTTCACCGGTATGGGATTTTTTACTTGCCCTGTATACGTATATTTTATATACTTTATATATATATATACTT
>NW_017305061.1:292828-314704 GCF_001594115.1 Trachymyrmex septentrionalis
TATATATATACTATATATATATATATATATACTGTATATAAAATATATAAGATACATATTTTATTATATTTTCACTTAAATAAGAAAGTATTTAAATAAATAAATGCTTACTGGATTTATTAATCGATCGCTTGAGTGCTTTGTTATCCACCAATCCGCTGTCCATTCCCAAACATTTCCAATAATATTATGCAAACCATATCTATTCTGCGAAAACATTGTAACTGGTGATGTGCCTTTGTATCCGTCTTCTTCAGTATTTACTGTAGGAAAATTGCCTTGCCAAATATTGGCTCTACAACATAATGATAAAATATATATTCTTATTATAGCAAAGATTATATGATATAATATATACAACTCAAAATTATAAGACACATGTGGTGTGGCAATAAAATTCGGTGAATGTCATGAGAAAATAAACACCATTTAATTAATATACGAATGACCTTTATTGTCCTTGCAAAGTAATTCCCGCTAGAAGTAATACACTTTTGACAATGTTCGTACAACTTATAGAAACTGTAACAAATCTTTTTGTCACACGATTCTAAATGTTCGAAATATTTTTAAATCGAGTCCCTTTCATCGCCTTCTTTAGCTTAGGGAATAAAAAGTTTGCTGAAGCAAGATCGGGGAATAGGGAGAGTAATTCAAAATGACAACGCTGACTCGAGAATTGCTATATATGTTTTGAATCAGAACACCAGGTAAAACACAGAGTAAGATTCGCGAGAGGAACTCACGCATGCGCGCTAGCGACGTATCTTCATGACGTCATTTGATGCTTAAATATGAACTTAATTTTTTACTGCAAGCATATTTACAATCTGTCAAGTTGTGATAATAAATAAATTTTATAATTTTAAATAGCGTAGAAATAATCCCAGTGAAGTACATCCCTTTAATTATGCAATCATTTTGACTCTAAAGATTTTTTGTTATCTAATTATCTAACTACATTAGTTGTATCTATTTATTGAGTCTAATAGTTTGAACCGTTAAGTTGTCGTTTATTCTCAGTTTCAGTCAGAAGTTTATTCGCAAATTGATTAGTATGTGCGTCCACAGTCTATCAGCGTAATTCAAGACATAGCTTGTTATTACTTTTTTAACTGTTTCAATATTCAGGTCTCGTCTAATAATTTCGTTAGATACGAACGGCGCGTCTACTATTGTTCTCAGAATTTTGAATTGAAACCTTTCTAGAATTTCTATATTTAAATTAGAAGCAAACCTCCCCCCCCCCCTCTTAAATATGGATAAATATGTCCAAATTGGCATCATAATTGTTTTATAGAGCAGTACTTTGCGTTTTTTTGTGTACAGTAACATTTTTTAATTTCGAGCAAGTAACCAGTATATATTTCTAATTATAAGTTTAATTCCCAGTTGCTTCCTTTTATGCCATATATGCGTTTTCCAAGTTAATCTTTGGTCTAAGTGAACTCTCTAAGTACTTCGCTGAATCTGTTTGAAATATTTTAATGTTGTTTAGTCTTACCGGTGAGCATGAGTCTTTATCAATGAGTCTTATTCAATGTAAATGTAACGTGCACAGATTAATTTTCATTAGCCTTTATTCTCCAAGTTTTAGGTCAGACTCGTATTTTAGAAATATTTCCCTGGAGAATCCTTGATACTTCTTTCGGATTCCTATGTGATGCTATAATGGTTGTGTTGTCCGCGAATGTTCCCGTCAGAGTTTGTTCCAGTTTGTTGGTAGGTCGGCGATAAATATTAGATACAACAGAGGTCCAAGGATACTGTCTTGCTCCGGGACTCCGGATCTGATGGGTTATAAGTCCGAATATTCTTCTTGATGTTTTATTATAAAATATCTGTCTGCTAGATATGATTTAAGTAAGAGATAATAGTTATGCGATAACTGTTTTTTTTATTTTGTAGAGTAACTCTGAGTGCTATATTTTGTCAAATGCTTGAGTAATATCCAGGAACATCGCTAAGCAATATTCTCCATTCTCCAAAGTATTATTAATTTTTCTTACGACTCTGTGCATCTGTTCGATTGTTGCTCTCTAAAACCAAATTGATGTTCTGAAATAATTTTGTTACTAATGCAGCTTGATTCAGCATGAGATTTCAAAGACCTTTAACAGAAAGTAGACTTATTGGTCTATATAAAGATAATTCTTCTGATTTTTTCCTGGTTTTGGTATTAGCATAATCTGAGCTATTTTTCATGGTTGGAAAGTTAATCTTATAATAGCATTATAGCAATCTATAATTAGTTATCAGTCTTACTACTTTCTGTGGAAGTTCCTTTATCACTTTGTCTGTAATCAGGTCAAACCTGGCGCTTTACCGTCTTTTAAATTTCGTATTATTTTTTGCACTTCGCCTATTTTTATTTTTTGGATAGAAGAGTTCATTTGCAGCGGTAACTCAAAGTAGTTTAATATTACTCTTTTTTTTCTTTTGATCTTTCTTCAGGTATAGTTCAAAAATACTTTTTTGAGGTGTTCGAAAAAAATAATTTGATTTTATCTTTACTGGTTCTTACCCATTTTTCGTCTTCTTGTCTTATCGGAGATATTAATTGTTTAGAATCCTTTTTTAACTTCTTTGTGAATTAAAAGGTCTCTAAATAGACCAATTTGTTTTTACATTGGACAGAGTTAGAGGTTACTCTATATTTACTACAGTTGTATTAACTGTAATTATTATTGGGGAATGATTCAAAGTTAGATCATAACATGATTCTGCTTTAAAGTAGTGCGTTGCACTACTATCCTCTTCACAATACAGAAATCTATAACGTCTAGTTTTTCTACAATCAGCAGGCCAATAGATGGATCCGTCTATAGATATCGGGTGTAGATTATTTTGCAACATTGCTAAGTATAATTGTTTTCCTTTTGAATTATTTAAGATCTAGATCACAGGTGTTTCGTATTGTAGTCGCAATCAGCAATGAACCTATGACTAGCAGCTTTGAAATAATTAGTGTAATGTTCTTGTTTGTGTGCTTTGGCGGACTATATATGGCTGAAAAAGTAATAGGTCCTATCCAGTCTTCTATAGCGATACTTGTTGATTGTAGATATTTCTGAGAATACTTCTCGTTTTCATAATGCTTAATAGCTGTTTTAATAATTAGAACAGTACCATCATGTGCTGTACCGTCCAGATGTTGGGTATCGTAGATTGTATAATTTGGGATTTTTAGGTAGCTTTTTTTCGTGTAATGTTCGTTTCTGAAATAAGCATTACGTCTATGCTCGGATAAGAAATATTTAAGTTTATTACTTCTTTGAATAAGTCCGTTGGCATTCCAGATTCCTATTTTTAATATTTACATATTTAATATATTACATATTTAATATAATACGTATTTAATATAAACGTTTTAATATATGTGCCATTATTTCATTTTAGTAAGTTCAAGGCTGTTAGTAGATTTAACATTGTATTTATGTTTCCTATAAGGAGCATTATTTCCAATTTGTTTTGTTGTTTAAGTGTGTTTGGTGTTTATAATAACTGGTCGACCATTGTTATTATAAACATCATTATCTTTTAAGCTTGGTTGATGTGTAGGATTTTTTTTTAATATCTCAGCATAACTTGTAGTTGTGTTGATCTTGTTTCATTTCTGCTTTGTTGTTCATTTCTTAAATTTGATCTCATATTTGGATCTGCTTCTATTTTTTCCCTTAACTTAGGAAATTTTGATGCAGTTGCTGATCCTTTGTAACATACAGGATAGATCTTTCGCAGTTGCAGCATTTTACTTCATTAAACTGTTTTTTAGTACAATCACTAGTTAGATGTTTTCCTGCGTTTGATGCATTTTGGAGACTCCTCTGAAGCAATAATTCTTCGTATGCCCGTATGCTTGGTATCTGGAACATTGTGTGATTTCTCTTTTTTCGTATGGTTGTTCAAAAGTGATTATTGTATTTAACAGACTTTTTTTACTGTGTAAATGTCATGCTGTTTTCCTTTTGCTGCAGTTCTATAAAGAAAAGTGGCAGCGGTTTCTTAATTCTAGTTTCTAGAATATTTGTTATTTTTATAACTAAATATAAATTAATTCCTAAAGACTCTTTCATGATACGAAGTGTTTGGATATAACAGGGCAATAGGAGTCCTAGCTCGATAGTTTTTGTGCAAACCAATACAATTAACAAAACAACTTTATTAATAATTAATCCGCTCACATATTTCGGCTCACTTTTGAGCCATCCTTAGAGACAATATAATATTGTAATTATAAAAAATTTTTTTTTTACAAACTAATTCATTTCAGTGAGCCACACCTCCACCTATTATCGGAAACTATAATATAAAAACAAACTCTAATAATAATCTAAAATGTATTAAAATTATTAAAAAGTAAATTTATTGGAAGCAAAAATTTATTATAGATTTATTATAGATTTATTATAAAATAATAGAAGGTAGCTCACTAAAACAAAAATTCACCATATCGCAAACTTAAATTCTATCGATTTAGTCAAAAACTAGTCTTTGACCATTCACTGTCAATTATATTGAAATAAATGAATAACTTTTAATACACGTTAATTAAAACGTTAATCGTAAAGAAAAAGAAAAAGAAGGGAAAAAACTCTGATTATAGTCCAGACGGACATCAAAATATTATAAAAGCTGAATTGTTACGTGCCCTCCATAGAAATATAATTTTATTTTTTTTTGTCTTTTCGTTTTGCGCTGAATTATTTTCCGTTATTTAATCTCATATTGTTTATCTAAAGTATTTCTATTAATTAATTGCGGATATTCCTAACGAGAAACTTATTCGGCATGGTATGATTCTGTTATGCCGACACCGCGTGATACATGTGTTGCGTGAGCCAATCGAAGCACCCGTGAAACGCGTGCTGAGTGGCGATGTATTGCGATGAAATTCCAAGCAGGATAACTCCACGCGAAGTTAAGGAATCGTTCCCATATGTTGGGGCTGTCATATCATTATCATTCTACACGAGGTTTAAGAAACATTAATCTGATCGGAACACCTTAACGCCTATAATCTCTCAGAATAAGAATATTATACTATTGCGGACCAATCACGGCCCGCGACGCGCGTGCTTTGAATCCTTAGTAGCCGCTCTGGCCGAGAATACTGTTAATTTCGAAGTCTAGCGTTATGTTTAATACATTTTTTGTTTGATTTACTCGTGACCGCCTTAATTAGCCTGAAACAGATAAGTAAACGCGAATTTGTCACATTAACGAGCGCCGACCAATCGGAAAAGGAGCAGCGCGGACCACATCTAAAATTTAATTTATTAATTACTTTAAAATTCCATCAATTAACGCGAACCTAATTTGATCCTTCAGTTCTAAATTAAATTCGTGGCAATCGTGCCGAATTTCAGCCCGATGTGACTAATATTTCCATATGAAAAATCATTTTCCAAATTCGGCACCTATTACCAATTCCGGGAAATTCGAGCTCCCCCTTTCTTCTGACTCGCGAGCGTCACCGACTGGCGTCTATATAAATGGGGCGAAAATCGAGCTCGCTGTCATTTTTAATCGCATCATTTTGATAGATCAGACCGAAACGCTGGCGGAATATCTCTCAATATATCGCAATTTCAAAAGAAAAGAAGAAAATATGCATGTGTTTTTTCAAACTTTTCCCCTTTTCTATATCTCTTGAGTTGACCGCGCTTGTAAGAGCTGCTCAGCTCTTCGTCTTCTCCTAAGCTAACCGCGCTCGTAGGAATTATTTAGTCTACCCTCTTCTCCTGAACTGACCGCACTTGTAGGAGCTGCTCAGCTCACCCCCTTTCCTACAGACTAATCGCGCTTGTAGGAACTGCTTAGTCTGTCCTTTCTCGGAATTGACCGCGCTCGTAGGAGCTTGTTCCTTTCACTACTATTTATTTCTTCTACAATTAATTTCTAATTCTGCTTCTTTAATGCAATTATTCAACTAACCGTATCGGTAATGTAATAAAAATACTTCCCGTAAAATAACTAAAAGAAGAAATCGCGCAGGAAGACGGGTTCAAGCTCTACGTATTTACCAAGAGCTGAAGGTCATTAGGGATTTCGACTCGTCAATCTTTTCACCAGACTCGCCTGTGCCCGCGGCTCCCGTCGTCTTCGAGGGCTCCCAAACGGGGTGCATCGAGCCACCGCGCGCAGCCAGGAAATCTCGTGCGCCGCTGACCGCCGAGCAGCGGAACGCCAGGGCCGACACAACCGCTCCATGCCGGCGGAGCACGCGTCCCGTGGCTATCACTAAACAGGCCTCGAATGCTTGCGGGCCACGGTGCCCCCCCGCTGGTTATTTCCGATGTCTCGGTACAATTTCATGTCACTCGAATCAACCGGATATCTCATCAATAAGAACATAGATACTATTTAGCGTTATATTCTGCCTTGCTCAATCCTCCTCCCCCCTCCATAAAGAGTATGAAATGATGAAACGGCTTGAATTGCTTGGATCCATCATTAATTTCTTTGCTATATGAACTCTAATCAATTTGACATTTGTTACGATTACGATTATTCGCTGAAGCATTAACGCCAATGGCAAATTCAACAAATAATTCATAAATTGCTTAATCAAATAATTCACGATGTCTCATATTGATAAAGAACAATGCCGAATTCTATTTCAAGAGAACAGTAACTATTAAATTAAAATTCTAAATCAATTATAGATAAAGTATCATAAAGGACTCATGTAGTGTAGCATGCGATACGCCAGCACTAGCAGTCTCAGATTTGCCGTTCGACCAGAGACTCGCTCCCATTCTGATCATACCTTCCCTACTCTAATAAACACTCCGCCACTCTTTCAATCCTATGTTCTGCCCGCGCGCCGTGCTGGATCGTCTCTCTCTTTCTCTCTCCGCACTCCACATTCGGCAGCGACGCGACGCACAATATGACACAAGAATTCTATTGTACATCAAGCCGCAGGTCGTAAGATAAATAGGCGATATCCCGCGAAGGCAAAACATAAACGCAAAAATATTCAATGACTATTAGCTATTCATACCATAAAAATTTGTAATATTTCTGGTGACAGCGATGGAATAATAACAAGAACCACTGCATCCTAACACAGTAATTCATAAACGCAAAGATATCTAAATTTATTACAGCTCATGTAACGTTTCTGGTGACAGCGGTGGGATAAAACACGATTACCGCGACATTTAGTAACAATAATGTATATTCACAAGATATGATTAGACGCAATTGCCATGCAATATTGCGCATTCATCAATCTTGATATTTGAGAAAAAATAAATAAAATAAAACAAATTTGACAATGAGTAAAATAAACTTAGGGATCATTTCTAGGATAAGATTAATAAAAAGAGATCGCTTACCGTAATGAATTAATTGACATAAACGTTACAATCTTGAAAAAAAAAATCTTTATTTAAAAATATGATAACTCTAATATTCTAATAAATTATTATTATTATTATCTACGCGTATATTTCTAAGAAAAAAAGGGGATATTCAGATTTAACACGCATCTTGAGATATTTGATTGTTTTCGTTGCTAAGCCTTAGACAAGATGGATCCCACTAACAGTTCGCGAACGTTCAGAGAACCGAAGCGTTAGAAAATGTGATGCGCACCTTGCTAATTTCTTTACTGGAACTGCATTAACACCACCTGTGTCAACATCGATTAATGAAGGCCCATCAGTATCGTTTAATTTCCAGTCCGCGACCTTCAGTAAACGCGACGTTTTCATCTGAGGCCGTGCCCTACTCGAAATCATACGTTCGAGACACTCTCAAACTCGTACCTCAATATGACGGGCATATCTGTTTGGCAATTTCTCGCGCTTGTAAGACGGCTAAGGAAACAGTTCCCTTAATCGACAAAGCTCATCTTGTTCGATTGTTGCGTAATAAATTAACGCATCACGCTTATCTGGCAGTGGAGGATGAGAACCACCCCTCTGTTGATAAATTTCTCGACACGCTTAAACAAACTTTCAGGCCGGGAAGAAGCGCGAATTACTATCGTGGCCAACTTAGTATCGCGTATAAAAAACCGAATAAGCATGTCTTAGATTACATAGGACAAATTAAGGACTTCAGAACCGCCATAATCGAAGACGGTCAACTAATCTCAATCAGTCCTTGAACCAAAGTGAAATCTTGTCAATCGATTCTTTCGTATTCAAAGCGTTTTACGAAGGATTACCACGCGAATACCGCGTTGAACTCAGAACAGAGGGTTACACTGATTTTAGGAACTCCTGCTCCAAAATAATTGCAATTAGCAAACGGTTAGAGAGGGAGAAAAAAAAAAGAAAGAAATTTTCGCACTTCGCGCACAGACTCCTCGTCTCCTTGTGTATTTTCACGCGATTCCCCCGCTGAGGGAGCCGTGAATAATTCGGCTAGCTAGTACGAACAAAAGATTTGCAGTTATTGTAAAGCCTTTGGACATCTAATTAATGAGTGTCACAAGCGTCAATATCGGAACAATTTTAATAATAATAATGATAATTTAATAATGTATATTCTCGGGATAGCAATACAAATTCGAATGACTCTACTTCAATGGGCTAAACAAGTCATCAGGGAAACCTGCCTGGGAGATCTCGGCAAAAAGGACGCCCCGAGGCCTAGGAAATGCTCGTCCCGTTCATTTGATTGCGTTCAAAACTAATCCACGTTCTTCAAATCGCCAACAGAAGCATACCCTCCGTTGAGCTCGAATCACCGCGGACCAACCGCCTTCATGCTCGATACCGGAACACAACCAAATATAATAAAATTAGAATGCACAAACGAACACTATTCACAAAAATAAGATTCTTCAATTAACCGCACAAAAGATGTCGTAAATATCCTAAGGACAATAAGGACCCACATGTTACAAACTTCATTAGTATTTTATATAGTTCCAAATGATTTTCCTATAACGCAACAGGGTATATTAGGTATCACTTTCTTCACAGAGTATAATGCCTATATTAATTATGCTGATAAGCATCGCTTGGCGCAATTGCGTCTTCCCGTTTAAATCCCAGGAAACTGTGGTCATTCCGCCACAATGTAATTCCGGTTTTGTTATATACATTTCTAGAAATTAAAACTAGCTATTTGTCTCGATTACGTTTTTGCGAAGGGATATTCGCCGGAGATGCCCTCGTTACTTGTATTAACAATAAAGCTTATGTAAAAGTAATTAACACTCTCGATCACGAAGTCGAACTTCTAATACCACAATTAAATTACAAGAGGTTAATAAAATCTTTCATGAACTTCTCCACACACATTATGAATTTAACGAAAACAAGAAAGAATTATATCGTCCCATGAAATCTTCTGAAAAAAATCTCCCGGGAAATATTAATCAATCAATAAAAAACACGCCAAACTCTCTAATAACATCAAGTAAAAATATTAATATAATCAAAGAAAACAATAAACAAAAATCGCTTTTTTCTTCCAATCCTACTAACTCTATTACTTCTAATTTTTCTAATCTACATCCCTCATTGGGGCTCCTCTCTAGTACAGAATGTACTCATCTCCACGGAAGGCTTTCCAATTTTTCTAATTTACATCCTTCTGTGGAGCCTCTTCTTAGTACAGAAAGTACTCATCTCCACAAAGGATCTTCTAATATTTCTAATTCACATTCCTCGTTGGGGCCTCTCTCTAATGCAGAAAGCACTCATCTCCACGAAAGACCTTCTAATACTTCTATTCTTTCTAAGCTTTCTAATACTAATTCTAATTCCAATTCTCTACTCCTCACTCTAATTCCTTGTAATAAGGAAAAAGCGATTTCTCTAATTATTAATATAATAATGGGTTGTTCGGAAAGTAATTTCGTTTTTTCCCAACAGAGGACTTAATTGTGTAAATGTATTTTTCACAGCCAACTTCACACTTAAGCTGCATAATCATTATATATTTTGACAGCTGATATAGCAAGGCTTGCTTGTGAAAAAAGTTCGACGCATTGATTCTACGCAGTAGTTTTTGGTTGATACCCTATCAAATATGGAAAGTGAAAAGCATTTTCGACATATTTTACTTTTTTACTATCGAAAAGGTAAAAATGCTGTTCAAACAAGAAAAAAATTATCCGATGTGTATGGAGAAGATGTATTGGCAGAACGCCAGTGCCAAAACTGGTTTGCAAAATTTCGATCCGGCAATTTTGATGTTGAAGATGCACCACGTTCTGGAAGGCCAGTTGAAGCTGACACGATATGAAGACACAATAAAGACATTAATTGATGCAAACCAGCGAATAACAACTCGTGAAATCGCTGAGAAATTAAATTTTACCGAATTCGACCGTTCGTGATCATTTGAAACGCGTCTGATTGAAAATCGTCTTTCATTTTCATAAGAAAAAACGAAATTACTTTCCGAACAATCTAATAAATAATAATTACTAACAAAGTATTAATGATTATTACTAATTCATATATTAATTTGGCAAATAAAAATCGTCGGGACAATAATAACGACAATCTTACTTAGTGGAAACGAGGCCTTATAGTATATAAAATGATAAAGTTTAGAGACTTAGAGACTTTATAACCAGAGTTTAATTCTGAGAATGTGCTTTTGTGCGAGTGAGAAAAGAAAGCTATGTGCTTTTTCATTCTAACTCACTTTGCAGTAACGTTGTGACGTTGAAAATGTGATAACTCTATACGATTTATAGTTTCTGATGAATATAAATAAACAAATGATGAATATACGTACAACTTTAAATGAAACGTATATTTGTTTCGTTTCAACTTACTAGGTTTATTTTTTCTTTCCCGAGATTTTGAATAAAGAGATTATAAACACAGAATAGGGGAGTCATCTAAGAATGCATGAGCGGATAGAAAGAAACGAAAAATGAGATGTTAGAGACCCTATAATAAGAGTCGCGACTCGAGCTGATTTTTGTATGCAAGGTAATTGTTTTAACAAAATTGGTAACAGAGAAATATATCTCTGTCTAACCATAACGCGTCTCTAATCTAAACTTGCGCTGGTAGAACATGCGTACATACGTTACTCAATTGTACTGACAATTATTAAAAATGATTGGGTATGCAGTAACTAAATTATTGCAATGGGTATCCCAATCAAAGGCTAATAAAAGCATTTCCTCGAAATGCCGAACGTCGTGCTTTATGGGCGAAAAATGTTAATGAAAGATGTAGAGGAAATGGTGTGAAAAATTGGACGTCTGCAACAGCAAATTCTTTTCTCGCATACGTTTCAACAATGTAATGTAAAAATCTATTTGTTAATGCCTTTAAATTAATTAATTTTAATTATTTCTTTACGATTAGTAAGGAGTCTTTGCGCAAATCAACTTATGTTTAATTTTAATTATATTGTTGAAATTTAAGAGTAATACGAATGTAGATATTCAAATATAGATGGGAATTATTAAAATATGCCAAATCAATAAAAATACTATTTTTTGATGTCCTGACTTTTATTAAAGGGTCTCTAGAGATGGCCATTAGCATCCGTATTTGATCACGCATGCGCTGTTGATTTTCACTGTTGGGTAGGGAGATTTGAGGAAAGTAATAGACCTCTGTTACACGGTACGCTTAATCGAATTTAATAACATCCGTAGTGAAATTGTCTAATAATAGCTCTTCCTTGGAAGAATGGAATGACTATGATTAGCCAGTTTCATAACTACAAATGTTATTAAACTCGATGAAAGGAGGACTTGAGAATCTCTAGATTTGCCTGAGCGATTTACATACGCCAATTTTTATAGGACTCTTGGCCGATTTCTTCTTATAAGAAGCAAATTCATCTCGTGGCGAGGCCATGTAAAATGACAGATCTTGCTCGGTTTTGCTGCTAATTTGCCGTCAAGTTATGTCAGCAGTTCGGTTTCTACTCGCAATCTGCTGTCAGATTATGCTGCAGACTCTGTTCGGTTTCTGCCACCAATTTGCTGGCATAATATATCAGTAGGTCAGCATATTTTTGACAGCAATTTGCTAACAATGTCTGATAGTACAAACTCTGTGTACAATTTGTTGCCTTTCTGCAATCAAAAATTGATAACAGGCTCTGCTCAAAATCTGTCTCTACAGGCTTTGCCTACATCAGGAAATATAAAAAACATACAAGATAAAAACAACATATTAAAATAAAAACAACATATTAAGATGAAAACAAATATATAAATACATCAATATCACAGAAAAAATATTTAATCACAGAATGCATTGTCATTGTTTTACTGTTATGTACTGCATTTTTAAATGACCTTTTAGACATGCGTCTGTAGTTAAAAAATTGTTGGCACTGTTTATTTTCTTATGCATTGTGTTATACGTTATGTAAGAGTCTGTGCTCCCCGCTTTATGGCTTCTGCGTACTGGACGCGGAAATGCTTGCATCGCGGTAAAATACGACGCAGTAACCAATAAACATTTTAGCAGCTGTAAGCTTATTGACTACCGTATCACATTTTGCCATACAATAAGCGTTTTCGCGTCCAGTGTGCAGAAACTTTTAGTCTTCAAACACGATAGGTGTTTGCAGTAAGCATCAGGGTTGGTAAAAGTAACGAAAATACTCATTCACACCTTATTTGTGATGCATGTACGTATCTGCAGTCTTACATTGTCGTATATTGTTTTATAGAATAAATATTTTGCCATGAATTTGTTTTGGCTTATGTTTTACGAAGTTTCCTGAAGAACTGGATTTTATAACTTCACTTTTAAAAATATTATAATAAGTAAGATGATTTGCAATATATTATATAAGATATCATATTATAGTATATTACAGGCATATATAATTATCTATGTAGTATTTACACATATAATGAAAAATTATGATTTTAATAATTTATTATTCCCCAGATAATAAGGTATCATCTACTTGAGGTAATTAATTGGTCATTCTTAACAAATCTGATGTCCTATCATGTCATCGTAAAAGTGACGTGAATTTGTCACAACAACATAACATCATATTAACCTATGTCGAAAATACGTCATTATTTTAAATTAATGGCATAAATGAATAACGTTATTAACTGATCTCTAATAATGTTATCAATACGTCATAAATAAATAATGCTATTAATTGATAAAAAAGATAACGTTCATTACATCTTAAATAGTGACATCAATAATTCCAAATAACTAACGTCAAAATGATTACAGTTTGCTATCTGGATCATATTTATGTTAATAATCGCAAAATTATATCAATTGTCGGTAATGACAGCATTTTTTAATTATCTATGTGATCTTTTTCTTCGTGTTTTATTCGTGTTGCATGCTCCAATATGCCCCTACTATAGCTCCAACTCACTCAAATGCGCTCATTGAAGTAGTAGCTATGATAGCTATGGTAGAGGTATATTGAAACATTTGGCAAACAAACTTTTGTTCTCGTCAGTAACACAATAGAAGAAATATTAGAAATAGAAATAAATATTAAGATTTTAACCTATCAAAACTGCTGTTATATGTATGGTTTTTAATAAGTTAAATTTTAATTTTAGTTTCTATTCCTAATATTCCGTTTATTGTAGACCTAAAATCCGATTTCGTAACTCATGGCACCGACGAAATATTATTATATTATAGACCGTTGACTCTAGACAAATTTTGATGACTATCAATGAAGGCCCGAGGATAATTGAAGAACAATGACATACATTACCGACAACTAATAAAAATTTACATAAATATCTATTAACATAAATATTTAGATAATTTATTATTAAATTCTTGATTTTTTTTATTATATAAATGCTGTATCACTATATATGTACACTTTTAATGCTATAATATTTTATACAGGGTGTCCTAAAGTAATCCTAAAATAATAGGCGTATACACTTCGCAATAGTAGGCCGGGCGGGCACGTGTATTCGGCTATCTTTAATAATTAATATCTCGTTAACTATTGGAGAAACTTGCAAAATGATATATGGTTTATATATAGAGACTTATAGAGAAACTTATACAAAAAAGAGACTTATACAAAAAAAAATAATTTAAATCAGACTCTCAAACATTAAAATAACAAATAGCAATCAGATTAAGGCTAATAAGAGTCAACGCGACTATATATGATTCAATATCAAATGACAATAAAAATAATGATTCTTCAAAAAAGGAAAACAAAGAAAAAACGAGTTCTAGTTCACAATTCCATACGTACAGTCTATTTCGGAAAAATTTAAAAATAATATCAAAGATACAAAACTATTGTTTTTCAATCTCAATAAACTCAGTTAAATGATAAAAGCCCAAAAAGATTCTCTTCCTGCAGATTGAAAAAAAAAACATAGTATTAGGTTAAGTAAAAAGTCATCGCGTTTTTTTAAAAGACATCTATCAGTAAAAACCGCAATTACTTTCTTACCAACAATATAAATATATCTTGATAGAGTAAAGTTTCAGCTTTAAAAATCTCTTTTTTAAATTATACGATACGACAATTTTTAATGGAGTTATGAGCAATTAAAGTCAAAATAATTCTTTTATTTAATCCGCGATAACTCAGTAATAAAAAGTCATAGGAATATTTAAAAAAAACGATTTTGTAGGGAAAGTATCAAGCTTTCACGATAGGTAATCGAAAATTTTCTCAAATTCGTTTTGGACACGTTACAAATCCACAAAGTGAGAAGAAAATTTTTCGTCTTTTTCAGCTCGTAGTTTGATATGTACAAATTATCAAACTCATATAAACTTAAAAAATGTGATAAGCTTTTAAAAGTAGAGATTTCAAGCTTTAAAACTCTTTTTTTAAATTTGAATTTCATTCATTATTGATGAAGATATTGTATATACAACTTTGAGCTAAAAAATACGCGATGACTTTTTACTCAACCTAATATATAAAATTTCTTGTAATAATTGTGACGCGTCCTATGTTGGACAAACATGTAGACAATTAAAAACGAGGATTTCCGAACACAAAAATAACATCAATAGAAAAAAAATTAATTCTTCGGCTGTCACGAATCATAGGACACGTCACACGATTTTGATTGGAATAACGTTCAAATATTAGACATAAAACATAACTATTATACAATAAAAGACTAATATCAGAAATGATAAATATGAAGCAACAAAAGAACGGAATTAAATTAAACAAAGACAGTCAGTTACAATTAATAGGAAAGGCTGACCGGGAAATTAATTGATAAATTCGTTTTATACTCGTATTATGGATTAGCAATAAGGAGAAATCCAAATTTAGTAAAAAAACATGAAAAAAAATGAGCAACGCTTTATCATCACTTTATTATCACTCGAGCACCAGTTCTGCCCTGTCGGAGAAAATTCTTGGTGTAGTTACCAGAAAGCCAAAGCAACGAATCACTGTCTTCCTACTAGCATAAACCGCCAATGTCTGATGTTGTTTTCAATGAAGTGAAACCAATTTTTGACAACTTGAGCAAGGATGAACTATTGAATCGTTGTCTTGGAGGTTACACACAAAATAGCAACAAAAGTTTTAATGCAAGTGTGTGAGCGATAGCTCCGAAAATTCAAGCTCTTGGCAAAAAAAGCTTAGAAATTGCAGTAGATCTGGCTATTTGCAATTTCAATGATGGTTATAGAAGTTACTTGCAAATTATGAAAGTATTAAACCTCAAAATTGACCGTAATTGCTACGAATTTTGCGAGGAGCACGACACAACGCGTGTGAAGAAAGCAGAGAAAAATTTCACAAAGGAGGCAAAAGAGGCTATAATACAATCGCTATTATACAATCAGAAAGGAAGCTGACAGGACTGATGAGTAGAGATGCGCACGAGACGAGATAAACGCAAAAGCGAACGCACTTTACAACGATATTAGCGCGCTAATATGCTATAATTTACGTTACTACATTACATACTATAGAATTTTAGAAAAGCGCGCTTTCATTAATAAAAACGCGTTCTGAATACAGACTTTAAAGTATTAAATACTGAAAAGTTATAGGGTTATTATAATAAAAAATTAAAATAAAATTGGGTTATTATGTATGTGATATACTCGTATATTATAATAAGTAAATGTGTATCATGTATGTGTCAATAAATGGATTATTCGAATAAAACTAAAATAATAATCTTGAGGCTTCCACGGGTGCTTTCTAATTACTTTGAGTTACCGCTGCAAATGAACTCTTCTATCCAAAAAATAAAAATAGGCGAAGTGCAAAAAATAATACGAAATTTAAAAGACGGTAAAGCGCCAGGTTTGACCTGATTACAGACAAAGTGATAAAGGAACTTCCACAGAAAGTAGTAAGACTGATAACTAATTATAGATTGCTATAATGCTATTATAAGATTAAACTTTCCAACTCTATGAAAAATAGCTCAGATTATGCTAATATCAAAACCAGGAAAAAATCAGAAGAATTATCTTTATATAGACCAATAAGTCTACTTTCTGTTAAAGGTCTTTGAAATCTCATGCTGAATCAAGCTGCATTAGTAACAAAATTATTTCAGAACATCAATTTGGTTTTAGAGAGCAACAATCGAACAGATGCACAGAGTCGTAAGAAAAATTAATAATACTCTGGAGAATGGAGAATATTGCTTAGCGATGTTCCTGGATATTACTCAAGCATTTGACAAAATATAGCACCCAGAGTTACTCTACAAAATAAAAAAAACAGTTATCGCATAACTATTATCTCTTACTTAAATCATATCTAGCAGACAGATATTTTATAATAAAACATCAAGAAGAATATTCGGACTTATAACCCATCAGATCCGGAGTCCCGGAGCAAGACAGTATCCTTGGACCTCTGTTGTATCTAATATTTATCGCCGACCTACCAACAAACTGGAACAAACTCTGACGGGAACATTCGCGGACAACACAACCATTATAGCATCACATAGGAATCCGAAAGAAGTATCAAGGATTCTCCAGGGAAATATTTCTAAAATACGAGTCTGACCTAAAACTTGGAGAATAAAGGCTAATGAAAATAAATCTGTGCATGTTACATTTACATTGAATAAAGACTCATGCTCACCGGTAAGACTAAACAACATTAAAATATTTCAAACAGATTCAGCGAAGTACTTAGAGAGTTCACTTAGACCAAAGATTAACTTGGAAAACGCATATATGGCATAAAAGGAAGCAACTGGGAATTAAACTTATACTCGTATTACCTATCAACGACGAGGTAATATATGTTTCGTGGCGACTACGCGAAGAGACGGTCGCTCCTTCCGCGCAAACCAACCCGGTAATCGCGGCTTGGACGACGGCACAAGCGCGACTAATATTATATAAATATTTAGAGAAGTTAGGTCGCGTTTTGTATTGCGATACAGACTCGTGTATCTATGTAGACAGAGGTGAACAGAGCGAGTACGAGCCGCGTACGGGAAATTTTCTGGGCGATATGACGGACGAGTTCGAGAGCTACGGTCGGGGCAGTTTTATCGAGTCGTTCGTGTCCGGAGGCCCGAAATTCTACGCGTACGTCGTTCGTACACCGGAAGGTCGTCGACACGAGATCTGTAAAGTTAAGGGAATTACGTTAAATTATAAGAATTCGTGTATTATAAATTTTAATAGTATTAGGAAATTAATAATAGATAATGAAAGAGAAAGACGCGATGAAGAAGAAGAAGAAGAAACGGGTAGAGTAGCGATAAATTTGCGTTTTAGCGCAATCCGTCGCACGGCGTTTCACGAAATCGTAACGCGAAACGAAACAAAGACGTGCGCAGCGGTATTGGTAAAACGTAAATTTATTAATAATCGTTATTCCCTTCCGTATGGCTTCAGAAGAGAATAACGTCTTCTTCTTCTTTTTCTTTCTCTCACTTATATTTTAAGCTCGCGAGTTTTCCGCTTATTCGCGTAGTATTTAAGCATTATGTAAGAGAAACATAAATTTAAGTTTTTTGTAAATAATAAATAGTCTAAGTATCCCTCTTTTACGAAAAATTTTTTCATTTTATTAAATCGACGACGATGTCGCGTACTCGTTTAACGATAGAAATATACGTCGATCGCAAATCTCTTTGACGCGCGCGAAGATAAGCTTATGTGCGTCGCACCGCGGTGAGATCAGCTTTTCGTCAGCCACGGTGCTCTTCGCTGACAAGCTCACGCGGGGGTACGCTGGCGCGAGCACTCGTTCGCCGCGCGAAGGGGCCCCCGACGGCGCGTTAATCAGCTTATCTTCTCTTAAAATTATTTTTTTCACGCATTCTAGAAATCAACGAAAATGAAATTTTTCCTTTTTGCTTTTGAAGTCGCGCACGAAGATCGTTTGCTCATTTCGCAAAATGGACGTGCGTTGGAAACATCCTTGGACATCGATCGTATGCGGTCCGACTGGCTGCGGGAAGACGGTCTTCGTGAAGGCTTTTCTCAGGTATCTGTCTCTCATGTCCGACGTGTGCTTCGAGAGAATTTTGTTTTATTACGCGGAATGGCAAGAAGCCTATCGTCGATTACAATACGATACGCGTGTAAAAGAACAGCCCTGGGGATGCAGCAATACTAAAACGGCGAAGAAGAATATAATTGAATTTCGCGAGGAATTACCCCGTCCGGAAGATTACTCGAACGATCCGCTTTCTCCGAAATTAGTGATAATCGGCGATCATATGAGAGAATCGTCGTCGTGCGACGCGATCGTGGATCTTTTTACCAAAGGCAGTCATCACAAGAATCTCAGTGTTATTCTTATCTCGCAGAATCTATTCCACCAGGGGCGTGGACAGCGCGATATATCGCTTAACGCAAATTACATCGTCGTTTTCAAAAATCCACGTGATCGTGCTCAAATTCGTCATTTATCGCGTCAAGTCTATCCCGACGATCCGAAATTTCTAGAAGAGGCATACTACGACGCCACATCGAGGCCTCACGAGTATTTGTTGCTCGATCTGAAACAATCAACTCCGGACGAGTATCGATTTCGAAAGTGTATTTTTCCCGATACGTTTCATTACGTCTACGTGCCGCGTAGATCGTTTTCCAGCGGATACGTATAAAAGTTGAGTACGGCTAATCGCGTGTATCAGTCGTAGATTTTTTTCGCGATGAGGCCGGGTGACGCGAAATTGCACAGAGCGACGAAAATCGCCACACATTCGATCGGTAAGAGAAACGCCTGTCTCCTCGCGGCGCTCTATCATTTGAACAAAAATCAACGCACAACCTTCTTACGTAGCGCTGACGAAAAACTAATTCGTTGGATCTGTGAATGTGTTTTTAATATACTCAAAGGTAACGTCTCTCTCGAACGGCGTGAAAAAAACCGGTTAACCAAATACAAAAAAGCTCTGCGCCACGTCGTTGCAAAACGCGGTAATTGGAAGGATAGAAGAAAGCTGTTGGTGCAGCGAGGCGGATTTTTACCCTATATTATCGGACCTATATTATCGACCTTATTATCGTTAATTATCGAAGGAACGAAATAGTAGAGATAAAACGTTATGGAGAGGGCCAAAAAAATGGTTTTAATTTCGACGGAAAATCTGGAGAGGCTGCAGCAGCAGCATCAGCTACGTCGGAATCCGACATCGTTCGTCGACGGAGAGTCAAAAGGAATAGCAGTATCGCAAAATTCGGATAACACCTTGAGCTCTAATAACACATCGCAAACCCCGGGAACTCGTCTAACGCGACTCGACGCGGAGATGAGTCGTATTCTCAATTCCAGATGGCCTCGCGACGAAAGCGAGAGGTGGAAAATGTACAAAGAGGCATTATGGAGATACCTACGGTTTATCCGAGAAGCGCGAAGACAGAAAGACGTACGTAACGAAAACGAAAATGCGGAAGACAACGTTACACGAGATGCCTCCGATGATAACGAGAGCGATGACGTTTTTTACGATCCCACGCGAACATCCAATATTCGACCGCCATCACATTCCAATAGTAACACAGATATTACAGTGAAAAATTTCGAAATTTCGAGCGAGCATAATCGTATGATGAAAAGCATCGAGGAAATAATGGAAAGCGTACCGAAATCTTATCGTAATCATGCACACTTACTGATGAAACATTTGCTTCGAAAAGCTCCGCCCGATAAACTTAGTTGGGACGAGCACGGAATCGTGACTATAGATGGTAACGTCGTGAAAGATTCGAATATCGCTGACTTAATAAACGAAGCAATGCGCGAGAGAAAAACCGTGAAAGCAGTGGGTAGAAATCAGTTTGCACGATTACTCCGTGTGCTGAACATACCTTCTGCACTGGTGAGAAATAAAAGTTTATTGTCCGCGCACGCGGATGCTGTAAATATCGTAAAACTTCGTCCGCGCGCGAGTTCTACGCCTGTTACGTCGAAAGAGCAAGTTCCACGTCGAGCGTATCGAGAGCCCGAGGAAGGAGAAAAACGTAAAAATTACGAAAAAATAGACGAGGGAAGCTCGCTGATTTTTTCTCGCAAACGAAAAACTGATACCCCCGTATCTTTGCAAATAGGGAAAAGCCAGTTGCCCGGCTAGAAAAAATTGAGATAACGATGACGTTTGAAAAACTATACTACGATCCGTCGAATTATGCGAGTTATTCGGCGGTGGATAATCTAACTCGCGCCGTTAAACCGAATTTCTCACGGGGAGAAGTCGTACGCTGGCTCGAATCGCAAGACGCGTACACGTTGCACAGGCCATTGCACAGAAAATTTCCAAGATTGCATTACAACGTGACAAACATCGACGATGTGTGGGAGGCAGATTTGATCGAACTGCGAAATCTAAAAAGTTACAACGACGGTTATTCCTATCTGTTAGTAATTATCGATGTATTAAGCAAATATGTCTGGGTAGAACCGCTACGTGACAAAACGAGCAACAGCGTGACAAAAGCTTTTCAACGCGTACTAGCAAAAAGCGAAGGACGAGTACCCGTATACTTACAAACGGACAAAGGTAAAGAATTTGTCGCGCACCCAATGCAAAAATTCCTTAAAGAAAACGATATTCGTTTTCGAGTAACGCGCAATCCCGACATTAAAGCCGCCGTTGTCGAGCGCTTCAACAGAACACTGAAGGAGCGAATGTGGCGTTATTTCACGCATAAAAATACGCGACGCTACGTCGATGTTCTACAGGACGTTTTACGTGCTTACAATCACACGTGTCACACGTCCACGAGAATGCAACCCGCGGTAGTAACGAGAGAAAACGCCCGTATCGCACGTGAAAATATATCGCGTCGTTGGAAAAACAACATATTAAAGAAACGAACGCGAAAGATTAAATATCGCGTTGGAGATCTCGTTCGTATCAGTAGGGCGAAAGCGGCCTTCGAGAAAGGTTACGAGGCTAAATGGAGCGAGGAAATATTTCAAATTTATCGTATTCTCGATTGGCAAAATCCTCACATGTACGAGCTACGAGATTTAGCAGACGAAGTCATAGACGGTATTTTTTATGAGCAAGAATTAGCACGAGTTGAGAAGAAGCTAGAGGAAGAACAATTTCTCGTTGATCGCGTGATAAAGAGTAGAGGGCGAGGAGCTAATAAACAAGTGCTAGTTAACTGGCGCGGTTATCCCAGTAAGTTTGATACCTGGATTCCGGCATCGAGTTTAATTTCTCTTCGCGATGGAGGGGGAACAATTTCTTCTGGTACTCCCGAGTAACAGTAGTATGCGCCATTTTCCTAATAATACAACGTCGTCCTTCAACACGGAATTATCTCACGCTATAGTGTTGCATGGAAAATGGGAGGTTGCGATAAGTGAGATTCAATTTCCTTGCACCTTTTTACACGTACGTCATAACGAAAATGTGATCAGATTCGTCGACGTTAAACCCGATGAGGAAACGAATGGCCCGTTTACGGCAAAAGAAGTTCCATTTCTAAATGGAATGTACAACGATATCCACGAGCTTATTAAGGCGATTAATATCGC
>NW_017305061.1:317195-320473 GCF_001594115.1 Trachymyrmex septentrionalis
TTTCCAGTAAACACCAGTTTTATTCCAAGTTAGCGATACGTAAACCTAATTCCAATGAGGCAGAAGAGAAAATTTTTCTTACTCATGGAATTAATAAGAAGACGGGGCAGCGACATATAGTCGGTTATTGGAGTAGCGAACCCTATAGTTTGTGGCGTGCTATCCCTGATAAAATGTTCGTATATTGCGATATTTGTGCGCCTTATATAACAGGCGATGCCGTGCGTACTCATCTTCTCAGAATAGTACCGATCGAGATACGCAGTCATAATTACGCATTTGGTGCAAATTTGGTGAAGCATTTCTCATTTCCAAATTATATCCCCTTGCAGCGAACAAATTTCAGAACGATCGAAATAGATATAAGAGATCATCTTGGAAATAAAATTCCATTCGAATTCGGTACGCTGACTGTGACACTGCACTTTAAACGTAAGCAATAACTTTCTTTCGTACGCGCGAACGCGAAGGTAACGCCAGTCTATAGTTAACAACTCGCAATGGAACATGAGGAGTATTTTGATGCGCGGGATACCGGTAGCAGAGGTGGAATTCCACGTGTTTTCGTCGGTTCACTCTATCAGCGCGAACATGGAATCAGAAGCTTTCTCGGAGGGTTATTTAGAGGGTTTAGAAAAATACTATCTTTTCTAAATAGGGGTGCGCGTGCTGTAGGAAAAGAAGCTTTACGCGCTGGAATTAACGTGATAGAAGACGTCGAAAATAATAAACCGTTAAAGGAAGCGATCAAAAATCGGCTCGTGGAATCGAGGGGTAATCTGAAGAGAAAAGCCAAAGAAAAAATAAGCTCGCTGATGAGGGGATCCGGATATAAAATATCCACGAAATCCGCAGCGCTTCAGTTTCCACTCGGTGGTCGAGATAGAAGTATCGCGCATCGCAAACGTCGTCAAAAGAAAATCATCGAGAAGTATCACAGGGAAAAAGAGCAAAAAAGTGACGAAGAAAAAGAAAATTCGTGCTGCTGAAAGAAAAACCAAAAAATCATCCGCTAGGAAACATCGTGGCAAGAAACGCGACGTATCCGACATATTCTCTTAATTGTGATACGATTTCACTGCTGAGGAGAAAAGCATGTCGTTTCTTCATACCCACTCGAGCGAGTGTATAAAGAGCGAACTCGATCTCTTCTCTCTGCCACCTACGCAAACCAGCATTGAGAGTTCGCAATGGATTTATTACAAACCCGTAACTTCGCTCGCAGACGACTCGCCCATAGAATTCGTCATACCCGGACATGGAGAAGACTATCTGGACCTCACTCACACCATGTTGAGCCTTCGTATACGCGTAGAAAGCGAGCGCGGGGAGAACACGTCGGTCGCGCCCGATGGCGAGGCAAAAGTAGGCCCCGTAAATCATTTATTGCATTCCATGTTCAACCAAATCGACGTATATTTCAATCAAAAGCTCGTATCGCCACCAAACAACGCTTACGCGTACCGCGCGTACATCGAGGCGTTATTAAATTATGCTTCACCCGCAAAAACCTCCCATCTAACCTCTTGCTTATGGGACGCGGATATCCCTGGTTACATGGACGACACATTAGACGCGACAAATCCAAATACAGCGCTCGAGAGACGCGCGCGATACATTCGAGGAAATCGCGCTCTAGATCTCATTGGTCATCTTCACTGCGACGTTTTCAATCAAGATAAATTTTTAATTAATGGAGTGGAGGTTAGAATGAGACTCGTACGCTCGAAAAATTCATTTTGTCTTATGGAGAGTAAAACGCTATCAAAAATACGCATTCTTGACGCCAGTCTACTCGTAAGAAGAGCAAAAATAAGCCCGGGCGTGCTCCTCTCACACGCCAGAATGCTGAGTAAAACTACCGCCAAGTATCCCCTTACGAGGGTCGAAGTTAAGACATTCACGATACACGCCGGCGTCGTGGGGGAATCGATAGACAACGCAATACTCGGACAGCTACCAAAACGAATAATAGTCGGCTTTGTCGATAACAAAGCGTTTAACGGTGATAGAAAATTAAATCCGTTTAATTTCAAAAATTACGGAATAAATTTCTTTTCACTGTACGCCGATGGCATGCAAATTCCGAGTAGGCCGATACAACCAAATTTTTCGAAAAACGACCCGCTCTACGTTGAAGCTTATCACACATTATTCTCCGGAACCGGTATTCACTTTCTGAACGAGGGCAATTCTATAAGTAGAGACGATTACGCCAATGGCTACACTCTTTTCGCTTTCGATCTTACTCCCGATCTATCCGCTAATTGTGCGGGACATTGGAATCTCGTAAAACACGGAAGCTTACGATTAGAAGTGAGATTCGAAAAAGCTCTTTCTGCGACTATTAATTGTATCGTCTATGCCGAGTTTGATAACGTTTTAGAAATCGATTCCTCGCGTCAAGTTATTGTCGACTTTCCGGTTAGTTACGGGTAGTACGGCTCGCGAGAAAATTATTTTCCCTCCCCCTACTACGCATTTTTTCTCGTCTAATTGGACGCGAGAATACGAAAAAGCTTCAGTCTTTTTCGTGACACCAACGCCAGCGTTTCGTGACGTAAAAAAGAGTAGCGAAAATTCGAATATAATATCATAATGGATATAGTCATCGACATACAAGGTTTTCGCGATGTCGAAGAAAACTTTATTCCGAAAGAAGTCGCGGTTCTAGCGATTAACGCTGTGATCACCGGACACTGGATTATGACGTCACCCTGTCCATTTGAAGATTTACCCGTAAGAGCAAAACGAGAAAACAACTGGCTTACACGAAATTATCATGGAATCGACTGGTTCGATGGAGACGTCAATCCAAAAAACTTTACGATACATCTGCGTGACATTACACGACACGCTCGCTACATCTATACCAGAGGACAAGACTCGATATCTGAGCAATCTACTTTCTAGAAACGTATATACGAGGTCTGTTCAAAAAGTATCGCGAATTTTGAATTTCCGCGGATTACGTATATTCGATTTTCGATTTTTTTGTGGCGTTATGTTGGTACTCATGTCTCTCACTTATGCCGACAAGTTCGGCTATTTTGAATGTTCAGTTGAATGTTAATTTTTGACAGCTGCTTTGCTTGCACGTGTTTTGGCTCGTCTTCAATTTTTGCCTATTCCAAAAAATGGATCAAAGAATCTGTATCAAATTTTGTGTGAAAAACAAAATTAAGTGCGCGGACGCATTCCGAATGTTGACTGTGGCATATGGTGAAGCTACCTTGGACCGAAGCAACGTTTATCGGTGGTACAAAATGTTCTCAGAG
>NW_017305061.1:321056-321361 GCF_001594115.1 Trachymyrmex septentrionalis
TTCTTCAATTCAATTTAAAAATCAGAAACACGATATCGCTCGCAACATTGAAGCGTGGAGGAAAAATATCGCGACGAAAAAGACAAATCATAGCGCGGACAAACAAGTGACAGACGAGGAGAAAAAAGACCTCTCAAAATACGACTCGTTGACCGATAGAGATAAAGCTAACACCAACGTCTCGCAAGCATCGAGCCTTTTAGGGTGCTCCATGTTACATACATCGGCAAAAGAGGTACACTTTGAATCTACGCAAACATTTCCTCTCTCGCGCTCTCCGACGACGAGAAATGAATTCGCTGGAA
>NW_017305061.1:321591-328971 GCF_001594115.1 Trachymyrmex septentrionalis
GTATCGCTGGAATACGACAACGCTGCAAGGAATACTTTCTCAAACTTGCGGACAATACTGCTGTGTATTTCTATATTATTTGTGTAATGGCTATAATCTTAATCAGTTTCTTGATCTGTTTACCTCTGATTGTAAGCGAAACGATCGTTTGATTGTACAGTTATTTCATAAAATTTTTCTTCATTGTAAACATAAACTCGTAAATTCTCATGCTGTATGCCGTCATGTTCAAACGTGTACTCTTTTAAAAAAATAAAATAACTATTTCATGTAATATCTTTTTTAAAATAAACATTTTTAAACTTGTAAATATTGCCTTGTTTCTTACTCCTACCCCTTCATCCTCATTTACATTAGATACATTTTCCCCGAATTACAGACTCAGATAATGTACATTAAATACACTAAATATAGAAAAGAATTTTTTTTTTTAAAGTAATGCTCGAAGACGACGCGCCGCAACTGCTGAACGTGTTCCTGTTTTACCTCTCCCCCAAAATTCTTCCGAACAAAAGCAAGTCTCTCTCTAGACCTACAAATTTTCCGTATAAGATTTCCTTTATCAGACATTCACCGAATCGCCTACACGTCGGAGACGTTGCCCCCCCGCGGCAACAAAAGCGACCGTCATAAGATTAGACCGGTATTCATCCCCCCTCTGTTCGTACTCTAGCCGCGCGACAAAGAATGCTGAAGTCCAAATCCCCACTCACCATTTTTCAAACCTCTATTTCGTCTAAGACACTCTACCCCCCACCCTCTCCAATCACCTTTTGGGTGAGTATAGGGCGAACCAATCAAATCTTGGATGAGTATAGGGCGAACCAATCAAATCTTGGGTGAGTATAGGGCGAGCCAATCAGAACGCGCCATTTCGGCTGACTGACCCGTCTAGGCCCATGGCGCCAGAGGGAGACGTGGAGGGGGTTTGTTGTGATGCCCCATGGCTACCAATATACTACTCTGGATAAAAAATCAAGTGATCATGCAAAATTGTATGTATTGCTTTCATGTCAATGCCTAAGAATGCCTGAATCTCGCGGTATGTTATATGCCGGTCTCTCTCAATCATTTCACGCACAGCATCAACATTAGTGGCAACAACATACGTGGATGGACGACCTTCACGGAATTCATCACTAAAAAAGGTACGTCCACGCTGGAATTCGGCAAACCAATTATAAACAGTCCTATTGGATGGTGCTTCAAAAGTCTCCAAAAGTCAAAGGAAGTCGATCGATGCATTTTTTCGGAGTTAGATTACATTTGTAATCATAAAAAATCATTGCCCGAAAATTTTCTCGCGAAATTTCCATTTTCTTACAAAACTTCTTTTAAAATACTATGCAAACAAAAATAGTTGGCTTGGGTACAAACTGTCAATTGAATTATAGGTTAAAAACGTCTAATTTTACGGATATGATAGTAGCAGAACGTTTGGTGCCACTGAAAGTACTAGATTGCAGAAACTTTTCTAGCAGCCTACGTATTGTCTACGCGACACGAAGCCTCTTTCAGCTAATTGCCATTAAAAATTCGCCAACAATTGAAATTTTAAGGTGACACCCGGGTGACAAGAGCAAGATTGGCAGCTCAGGTTCTCTCTCTTCATTTGATTCGTACTAATCATGCGCGACAGAAAATCCCCGAGCGTGATTAGTGATCGCATGCGACGTTTCATCTAAGCGCTGCTCTCGTGCGCGCTTGCTGTTTTCTAGAAAATTCGATGAGCCATTCTCAGCGGTATGTGTATAGAATAAATTTTTTCTATTTAGAAATAACAAAACGATAAAACCATTAAAGATTGTAATCGTACTAGAAGTTTTGAAGACTTATTTTATACACACAAAATTTAACGACAATTTTTAATAATTATGCGAATTAAGAATTTTAGCTTTCCATCATGCATGCGACGGCATCGCATGATGGTTTTTTATGATCTCAAACAATAAAAAATAGAAAAAAATTTTTTGAACAAAAGTATGATTTCAAGAGTACTTCAATTTTGTGAAAAAAAAATGTTTTGTCAGGTAGGAAATCCATCAAGAGATACTGCCATGCGAGCATACGCTGTAGTAACATTTCATATTTTATGATCAACATGCGCTTGCGTTAAAGGCCAATCGTCGACAATATTAATTTGAATATAAAAAGACTCTAAAAAAGTGCTACGACACTAAGGGAGGCACTTGGAAGTAATTAAGTAACAAAGTTTTTTTTCGATTAAAACTCAAAAACGAGAAAAAATAACGAAAAATGGAGAGCTCTTTGCTGTTGAAATTCCCTAAAAATAAATATTTATCGAGCTTTGTACTATGAATAAAACTAGAGATACAGTAATTTAAAGATGAGTGAAATTTCTTGAAAAAGACGGCAATAATAGGCATTTTTTTCAGTTATTGTCTTCTACATCGTTCTGAATGTTCAGAAAGCTAAATGTGATTTTAGATGATTTAAAGCAGTATCTTACCTGAAAAAATGAATCTAAATTCAACTCCAAACCATTAATACTTCCAGAGTCATTGACCTCTAAAGTAAACACTTTTTTAATGAAATTCGGTCTTTTTCAAATATTACCATTTGAAGTGTTTTTTTTGTTTCCTATATATATAATAATTAAAAAATTTAACAGTAATACAATAAAAATAAATTGTTTTATATCAACAATGCAATGTAATACTGAGATTGTTCGCTTTACGTTGTATACATAATCACTTACAGTCAATTCTTTTATTAATTCATTTTCTGTCTCTCTCTTGGCAGGAAAAATCCAACCTTTCAATAAAAAGAAAAAATTTCTTACTTTTTAAAACAAAACAATTAGCAAGTGATTATAATCATTATTGTGAAATAGTTACTACATAGCCCTGTTACATATAACTTCCGTCTCTCCTACATTGCATCGTTGATGTAAAGCAATTTATTTTTAATGTCATTTTGTATTTTTAATCACTGTTAAATTTGTTAATTATAATACCATTATATACATGAAACAAAAAAAAACTTGAAATGATAATATTTGAAAAAAAAAAAAAAAAAAAAAAAACTAATTTTGTTAAAAAAGTGTATACTTTGATATCTCTGGAAGTATTAATTGTATGAAATTGAATTTAAGCTCATTTTTTTCAGGTAAGATGTATATGTTAAATTATCTAATGTCATTTTTAACTCTCTGATGCACTCAAAACGATGCAGAAGGCAACTGAAAAAATAGCCATTTTTGCCGTTTTTACAAACTCATCTCCAAATCGCTGTATCTTCAGTTCTATTCATAGTTCAAAGTTCGATAGGTGCTTATTTTGTAGAGAATTTCGGCAGCAATCAAAAAACTCTCTTGTCATATTTCGTTATCGCTTCTCGTTTTCGAATTATAATCAAAAAATTTAATTTAAAAAATTTAATTAAAAAACTATTGCTTTCATTACTTCCAAGTGTCTCCCTTAATGTTGTAGCACTTTCTAATTTAATATTTGTATACCCCAAACCGTCGAGACGCTGAGTGGCTCGCCGCTCAATGGGATTGACTCGTGATCTGTGGCTTCGGGTTCGATCCCACCTGCGCCCCAAATACGCGATTTTTCGCATTCGCCGTTCGAATTCGGCATTAAACTGTAGGTCCACTCAAGTGTTGACAAACTCTAAAGAATAAGAATGTAAACTACTACTAAATGCAAAAACATAAGCGAGCCTTCTGCTGCCCGAAGAGGCTCTAAAGTTAAATGGATATTCATGATACTATGACCCCTCAAAAAATAGGGTCAGAAAACCAAATCCGAGGAATATACTAAGAAGCTAAGAAAAACTACCGATTAAAACAAGAAAACAACTATTTAATTTCTTCCTCTTCAAAATCTCTGGTGAGATTTATTGTAGATATTTCCTGCTGTGGTTTAAGTATCTGTCCGCTTTAATGACACAATTTTTCAGCTTTATAAATACAAATTCTCTGCTTTAAAAATAAATTCTCTACTTTAAAAATATAAATTATTTTCTAATATAATTTTTGTTCTTCACGAGGTCACAGAGCATGAATTAAGAAGATGACCGCAGCGCATGCTCATATCGCAGTATTGGCATGAATGTGACAGATTTCCTAACCTAAATAGGAATCAACTTCTCGCTTTCCGGAACAGACTGCAGAGCGACACTTTTTTTCTACCGGATTTGTTCATTTCACGCAAAAACGCGTCGAATGAGACTATAATTTCATCAAATTCAGTGAGGAAACCCATCTCCTTCACAATTACAATTCCAAATTAAGATTATATAAATATAAGTTCAACTTACTTATGTTGATTCTTTGGCATTAGTTTATTTCCCCAAGGATAAAGTCTATCAGAGAGTTCACCACGACATGCAACTTCCCATTCTGCTTCAGTTGGCAATCTCATTCCCATCCAATTGCAGTAGGCAACTGCATCGTTCCAGGAAACATGAATAACAGGATGTTCCATTCTGACTAAATACCTTTTAATTAATTCGTTAATTTAAAAAAGTATACCGGTAATTAGAATACTCCTCCCTCTTTCCCTAAAATCTTATAGCGAATTCTGTTATGTGTACTAGATCAGTGTTGTGACGTGACGTGTTCCATCTGTCACAAGGGTAAGACCTGATCGAACAGCGCAACTCTGACATCTTGTGTCCTTCCACTTTTAGAAGTCGGGCTTTTATCTGCGGACACTTTTTAACGTTATCTCGTCTATTTCGCGTTTATTTCGTATATTTGTGCGTCCTGCAGATTTTCTGTATCAGTTTTTGTCGTTCTTTCGTGCGCTATCGTGCTGCGAGTTTTACAGGATAATTGGCGACCCCCTTGTGATCTTGTGAATTTTGCGTCGTCTCACCGGTCCGCGATAAAGAAAGAAAACTGCCAGATTCAGAAGAGGAACGATTAAAGACGGATTGGTCAACACCAGCAACTTAAAAAGAGGAGAGCACACAGGTGATATCGCTCCATATTTTAATAATTTTTGCTTTGTTCCAAAACCTGTCGTTCCATTACATAATATTACAGCACATAAAAGAGGAATAACGAGGGTGGCAGCCGGGGATGGCCACTGCGCCCAAGTGTCGGCGAGAGACTCTACAACGGAGCTCGTGGAGACCTCCCTTGAGAGGTTGGAACCAACGTCGGAAGCGGAGGCACCGACTACTGGGATGCGAGTAATCTCCCGCATAGCAAAGATCCGGGAGAGTCTCCTAGGCGGCCAAAGAAAATCCTGCTGCCAAGTCGAATTCCGCGCGCCAGAACGCGCCAGGATACGCAGATGATATGGCTCACGCTATTCGCGCACCAATTAAACGCGATAAGGCCCCTCGTGGAAATAGCAATCACTGCGTGCCCCCGGAAAGATCAGCGCCCGGTACTTGTACTGTAGCGAGCAAGCTGCGTAGACACGTGTGAAGGACGTAGGATGTTAAGATAGCCAGGATATGATACCGAAGACTTAAAGGAGAATTACTGGGGTGAGACGAGCGCCGCTGAATTGTAAGGTCGCCAATTTCCATGTCAGGGAGGCGCGTGTAATTATCCTTGTCGGTTTTGTATGTGAAACGTGTGTGAAATTGCTATGGCGTCAGGTTTCTCGCGTTAATAGTGTTTGAGCGCGCTGCCTCCCATGACGACTCGTTGCGATATTCTCGGGATAGTAATTTTCCGCGTCCGCCTAAGCCACAACTTGGTCATTTCCATTAAGTATTGTCGCGTAATTATTGTCTCGCTTGTATCGGAATTCTGTAATGTGGTGTTCGTCATTAATTTCCGCAATTCTGACGATTCGAAGTCCCCGCGGACGAGCACGAGATCACGCTGTGTTTATGATAACAAAACATCTCTTTACTTGTCTCATTGTTATTGTCATGACTCATCGAGCGTGTATGAACGAGAGTCGGAGATTCACAGAATATATGTTATATTTTACTATTATTAATTACTGTCTCATTTATTGCAACCGTCTTATTCGTTCCTCCAAACTATCCTCTATTTTCAGCCATGAACCACCTCCTCTGCCATTTTCGGAGCTGAATTGTCGATTACGAAAGCCGTTGACGTTCGTAATTCAGTAGAATATTATTTCGAAAATATTCTAATTAATTTCAGGAAAGAGCGGCACGCTCACTCGTGCCTGGCGCTCAACTTTCGGTTTCGAGATTTCACGCCGTATACAGAAGTGGCCGCGTAAAAACAATTTTTCTGTAGCGTTCTTTTAAGGCCAGACAAAAATTCTCATTGTAAAAATTCTTAAGATTAAAGAGTATTAGCTACAAACGCGCGACGAAGTTGTGCCACGCTCATGAGTGTGATTGCAGTGCATACTAACAGTAGTTGTTATATGAAAATTAGCAAAGTTAAATGTAAAAGTATATAAATATTTTAAACGATTAACTATCTACTAATGATATTACTATTACTCGTATTTAACAAAATACGCATGAATTATTTTATTATCAAAGTTGATTATACGAGGGTGAATCAAATATAAATCGGAATTATTTTTGTACGCCGTAAGGTGAATGGAAAGGGATGCGGCTTCTAAGCGTTAGGGATGCCTAAAGGAAATCCTCCTCATAGAGAAGGACTCCACACTACGGCTCCTTTAGTTAGTATCACGATGCCAGAGCAAGAGGTATCCTCATCCATTGCGCAACGATTATTATCAAGTTTCTTACAACGTAAAATTATTTAAAATTTTGAGAATGCTTAAGGCACAGTTCGGGACAACACCCATAAGAAGACTCAAATGTACGCGTGGCACAAACAATTTTTAGAAGAACGAGAAGCAATTAAAAATGAAGGTCACCGACATCGGTTGTTAGCTGGGAAGGTTGTTGCAACTATATTGTTTTATTTCGAAAGAGTTTTGTACATTGACTCAAAGAATATAAAGGCAATGAGAGTGTCAATACAGCGGAAATTGGTGCGCAATTATAACAAGAATTTTAACGAATATATCACATAATATATTGTACTATTATGTCGATACAAAAAAACTTCCTTGTACGTTTCGGTTTGCTTCAAACTTAGAACATACGAGGTCTGTTCAAAAAGTATCGCGAATTTTGAATTTCCGTGGGTTACGTATATTCGATTTTCGATTTTTTGTGGCGTTATGTTGGTACTCATGTCTCTCACTTATGCCGACAAGTTCGACCATTTTGAATGTTCAGTTAATTTTCGACAGCTGCTTTGCTTGCACGTGTTTTGGCTCGTCTTCAATTTTTGTCTATTCCAGAAAATGGATCAAAGAATCTGTATCAAATTTTGTGTGAAAAACAAAATTAAGTGCGCGGACGCATTCCGAATGTTGACTGTGGCATATGGTGAAGCTACCTTGGACCGAAGCAACGTTTATCGGTGGTACAAAATGTTCTCAGAGG
>NW_017305061.1:329553-358962 GCF_001594115.1 Trachymyrmex septentrionalis
GCCCCCTGTGACTTTTTCTTGTTCCCGAAACTGAAGAGGCCCATGAAAGGACGACGCTACGCTACGATTGAGGAGATAAAGACGGCATCGAAGGAGGAGCTGAACAAGATCACAAAAAATAATTTTTTGAAGTGCTTCGAGGATTGGAAAAAACGTTGGCACAAGTGTATAATATCTGATGGGGATTACTTTGAAGGGGACAAAATAGATATTCATGAATAAATAAATAATTTTTGAAAAAACACAAAATTCGGGATACTTTTTGAACAGACCTCGTACATACTGAAAGGGCCATACTGTATGTAACTAACGTAACAAAAGTGTCTCATCTATCCGTTCTTGTCTGAATGCTTGTTTGCTGTGCGCTTGCGCGTGATGATACCGCGTAATTCGAACTAGAAAAAATGTAGAATAGTTATCAAAATGTTATTTAAAATTTGAAAACGATGAAAATGAATGTTCCCAGCTATCAAATTGTCAATTGCTTTGCATATTGCTCTCTCTAGCTAGTCATATGCCTTAAAAGCAAAGAGACATTTTTAGCAATTCTCAATCTGACAATAGGGACATGATCATCTTTTGGTCTCACATAGAATATCTGTCTAATATTGCGGACTATTTGTCAAAACACCGACGAGAATTACTTAACCAACATTGTGAACTATGTTTATTATAAGACATCGACGAAATGGTTCACAACTTGCTGAAGATGGTTTGAAGCAAACCGAAACGTACAAAGAAAATTCTTTGTATCGATATGGTAGTACATTATATGTGAGTATAGTATATTATATGAATTAATTGAAATTTTTGTTATAATTGCGCACCAATTTCCGCGTTGTACATATTAACACGCTCATTGTCTTTATTTTCTTTCAGTTGTTGCATTTTTATTTTCGAAAATCCTATATATATTTTTTTTTAAGTTTGGTACATTGGTTTTTTTCCATGGACGTCGTACTGTAAACGCCGCATACTATCAACTTTGGAACGAAACAAAACTGACATATCATCGGAAAAGATGCGAATTTCCAATATGAAACATTATTCTGCTGCAAGACAATGCCCGGCCTTGTACTGCTGCTCCAATTTAACAAAAAATTGAGAATTTATTTTGGACTATACCCTTCTTATAATCCGGATTTATCGTCCTGCGATTATCATTTGTTTGGACTACTAAAGAAGCAGATCTGTTTGGAAGACAAAGATTTGAAGATAATATTGTTGTCAAACGTTCGTGCGCGATCGACTGGTGTCATAACCACCTTTATTTTACGATAGCGAAATAAAAAACCTGCCTATCCTTTGAGAAAAATGAGTTTCTAAGTCCGGAGATTATGTAGAGAAATAACTTTGTACGTTTGTATCTTTATAGTGCTTTAATAAATTTAAAAAATAATTCCGATTTATATTTGATTCATCCTTGTATATGTTAGCGCCGAGACACTACCGTTTCGTCTAAAAGTATACTACTAATGTCACTAATGCAATAAGTAAATTCGATAAGTAGTGTCTAGTAGTATAATAGTGGTGGAGAAAATTTCATTAAAATTTCACTGGAGTTTTATTCTGAAAATAAGTATCATTGATTATCATTATATTTCAGAGAATACACGACAAAATTATAATAAAAAACAAATTTCCTTTATAAATTCGAGAACTAATTTTATGATGCTCCTATGCAATCACCCACTCGAATCTGTACCTCCATTTAGCATGCTTCTGCAATTGTATGAGAACTGCTCCTTCGAAGAATTATGAACACCTATAATGCTAATGGACGTGTAGTTGTAACATATCTGGTCAAAGATGTTGTGAAAAAGATGGAACACGTATAAAAAAAATAATTAATATTAAATATAATTGTAATGTAGAAATGATGATAACTTGTATTTAATAATACTGTAAAATATTATTTCTACTACAAATAATACTAATTGTTCTAATGATACATATGATTTTTTACTCCAATAATACTGGATATAAGTCGCATATCACCCTTGTAAACTTCTTTTCAAAAATACAGTCGGTTGATATAACAAATTCAATATGAAATTAATGTACAAATGATTTATATTTCTTGTACAACTGCAGTTAAGTAATGTTTGATCATCCAAATGATTGTATTTTTGAGAAGAAGTTCACAAAGGTGACAAGACTGTATGCTACTATTATGCGACTTCTGTATGCGACTTATATCAAGTTTCTTACGTGAATGCTTCTTAGTATCAAGGCCTTTTCCTGACATAATTCCACAACATGCGATTATTACATGCGTTCATTAAATGTATAATCAATTTGCGAGCATCTTGCGCCGTTATGACGATAACAATTTAAAATTATAATTCAACATTGAGAATGATTCGACAGAGGTCGAAATATCTGTTATATAAATTTTGATTCTTTAGGAAAGTTTGACTCACATAACATTATGAGTGGTTTATAGCCCCTTTTTTCATATTAAAAAATATTTTTTTTTAATTATAGGATGAAAAATTTCAGAATATTTCAGAATTCACTTGTATGAAAAATTCTGAGAGATGTAAACTTTCCAAATATTTCTGAGTATTTCTGAAAAATGTTCCAATTCGTATAAAAATTACGAGAAAAATTTTCCTCAGGGTAGTGATACTATTGATGTCAGTTGTGACACTATTGAATATCAGTAGTAATACTATTGCAGTAGCAGTGACACTAGTACATATTTATAGTAGTATATTTTTATACGTGGTGTCTCAGATTGCATTATAGATAATATCTGGGTGCATCCGGACGACGATTCTGAACGCAGTCCTGCTATGTATACGTTCTACTTTAATTACACAAATTTTCCTTTACAAACACAAATTCACTGCTTTAAAAATAAAAATTTACTGCTAATTAGCAATAAATTTGTATTTTTAAAGCAGTGAATTTTTATTTTTAATTCAGTCAATATTTGTATTCTTAAAGCAATTTAAGAATACAAATATTGACTTTTCTTACATTGACTTTTCTTATATTGACTGATTCTTAAAGAATTTATATTTGTAAAGCAGAAAATTTGTGTAATTAAAGCAGAACACAACGCTGTATCAAATCGGGATGACAGATATCTTAACCTCTAAAATCTTAAACTTTAAATCCGGATCTATAATAGGTATTTTAAGCCTTAAGCCGTAAAAAATTGACCAATTACAATTGAATGCGAGGAGAATAATTGATTGATGATTCGTCCATTTCTTATAATTTAAGCTTAAAAACTAATTGTAGATCTGAGCTAACACTTAACTTGATTCACGAGGCAGACCGCCGCATTTTTTTGTCAGATTCTTTCGTTTTAAGTGAATATGCATCGAATGAATATTTTTATTAAGATTTTAGAGGGGAAGGGTATTCTAAATAATTGCTATCATTTTTATTTTTATACGTACAAGTAATATTCGAGTTGGGACCTTCTGGATGTTTCCACGAGGATTGCTTCACAAGTAACCACCAAGGAGCTTGAGAAACTACTTTATTGACTTCGCTTTTTGTAGTTTGTGTTAAGAGGCCCTCAAAGACAAAAGAATCCCCAAAGTTTTCTGCTTCAGTAATATAACCAGTAGCATTTACAAATGTCATAAATTCCTTATTACTCACTTCAAATTTGTCTATATAAAAATTATCTAATACTACTTCGCGTTTTGGTCCTTCTCCATCGGCTACAAAAACTGGATTGTCTGTTCCTATGAAATATGTACCGGCATTAATTTTAACCATTTTCTTTATTTTCTCCCCTATTACGCTATTTGCATTGAATTTAATATTATTCACAATGCAATATCTTTCTCGGGAACTAAAAAGTAATTGTCGATTTAATTTGTTGCACTGACAGTTATTATCCTTCACAGCGTTTACATACAAGTAAAAATATCCGATTAGCATTTGAACTTTATAGAAGTTTAAAACAGTCATTTTAGTATAACCAAACATGACTCTGTTTTAAATCATTTCAATCACGAGACTCACAAGTCACAAGTTTTGTAATAAACTCTTTACAGCTGTATCAGAGAGAAACTTGAGAGAGGACATGACAGTCTAACCTGTAATCGTAAAATGCTGCCGCGCACTACTGCTCTCTGAAAAAGTGGATGTAAACTACATAGCAAGATCCACTTTTCTGAGGGTACATACGTCCATTTTTCAAGGCTGAAGATAATAAATCGATATTTGATTCATAATTGTGCTACATTCACAAACTGTGTTCAGAAATATTCATCTCTGCAATCTTATATGCGCATGACGTTTATTTCGCTTAAAAGTATTAACATTAAAGATATACTACATTCTTTTTTTACAAATGTGTTAACGTTTCTATTACATAAACTATATGTAGTACATAAACTATATGTACTAATATAGTATATATGTACATATAAAAGTTGTTTTAAGAATTTTATTTTTATTAAACAAATTTTTTTATAGATTATTTACTTTATTTATTATTATTTTCTTTTATAATAACTACTACATACTAAAATTTGAAAAGCACAAAATGACAAAATTAATCTAAACTTTTTTTTTGTAAATACCATAAATATTAAAAATGCAATTATAAGTTTCATTGCGACGCAAGAATTAGGCGTTTCGTAAATAAGGGAGAATAATATATATTGTTAATAATAAAACAAATTAAAAGAAAGAGTTGATGAGCCGAGCTGGTTAATTACAAGTGTTTGTAATTATAAATCTTTGTACACAAAAATTTAAACATTGTCAAGAGTTCTAATTAAATATTTTGTTTATTTACAGAACAATATAACCACACAATTTTGCATCGCAGTGAAACTTTACATAATATATTTTGAATATTTAAAGTATACTTATACAAAAAAGTTGAGATTTTTGTAATTATCTTCCCAGAGAGCACAAACTACTAAAAGATGACGAAAGGATGTCTTTTTCAAGTTGTCTTTTCGGCAAAGCAATAAGCGATTAAAAGATATCTTTTCGTCTTATCGAAAAGACAACATAAGAAAAACATCTTTTTGTAATCTTTTCTTAGTCATCTTTCCCACAAATCGAAAAAATATATATTTTTCTAGCAAACGCAGTAAAAATGTTAATATATTAGGTGTAGTAAAAAGTCATCGCGTATTTTTAAAAGACATCTATCAGTAAAAACCGCAATTACTTTCTTACCAACAATATAAATATATCTTGATAGAGTAAAGTTTCAGCTTTAAAAATCTCTTTTTTAAATTATACGATACGACAATTTTTAATGGAGTTATGAGCAATTAAAGTCAAAATAATTCTTTTATTTAATCCGCGATAACTCAGTAATCAAAAGTCGTAGGAATATTAAAAAAAAACGATTTTGTAGGGAAAGTATCAAGCTTTCACGATATGTAATCGAAAATTTTCTCAAATTCGTTTTGGACACGTTACAAATCCACAAAGTGAGAAGAAAATTTTTCGTCTTTTTCAGCTCGTAGTTTTTGGTATGTAAAAATTATCAAACTCATATAAACTTAAAAAATGTGATAAGCTTTTAAAAGTAGAGATTTCAAGCTTTAAAACCCTTTTTTTAAATTTGAATTTCATTCATTATTGACGAAGATATTGTATATACAACTTTGAGTTAAAAAATACGCGATGACTTTTTACTACACCTAATATTATATTAAAAATTGTATATTTATATACGGCGCTAATTATTTATTTAGTATCATCAATCAACATATCTTCCAGCATCTTCCGGTCTTTTCCGTGCGGCGTGAGATGGCGAGAATAAATGTATTGTACGCGCGGAAATGGTCGGGAGGGCGGAAGAGGCGAGTCTAGGAGAGTCTCGATCCTGTTTGATTCTGCTCAGTTCTGTTCAATTCTGCTCGATTCTATTCAATCCTCGAGTCTCCTCGACTTTCGACGAAAAAATATATTAATCCAAAGTAATCCCCTTTTTTTCATATGTCATGAGACTTATACAAAAATATCATATTAATTGTTAGATAGGTAAGCATTGACTGCGTTCAGCAGAAAAAGTAGCTAACTTGTAAAATTCTTTAATATGATTTGAAATTTTTTTCAGTTGTAAAATTCTTTAATATGATTGAAAATTTTTTTCAGGTAGCAATCCATCAAAGGCAATAAACTAAAAGTGATAAATAATATTCAACGTCCAGTCTAGAGTGTCCCCTACAATACCAATATTATCAACATTATTGATTTGCAATACGCCTTGAAATTCTTTTTTCTCGAAGCTGTTAAGTTTTGCAGTGAACGTTTGGTGTTTTCATTTTTTGTGTGAAGGTAATGGGATACATTTATTATTAAGTTAATTGATGTTTACAATTTATGACATTTTAAAACAAGAAGCTTATGCGGGATTTACAATAGAAGTCGTACCGGTTATAGGGTCTCAAGTCATAGAAAATTAATCAATCACAGAATATGAGAAGAATAATTGATTATGATTCATCAATTTTCTATGACTTAGGCTCGGTTGCACTAACGTTACTTTGATTTTAAGCAAGACTTAAAACTCTCTCCGTCTCGTTTTAAAACGAAAGAAAGACAGAAACAGAGAGTTTTAAGCCTTGCTTAAAGTCGAAATAACGTTGGTGCAATCGAGTCTTAAGGCTCTACGACCATTACGATCATGGTGGAAGGGATAACATGGTGTGCGCAGTTTGGACAGTATCTCTTTCTAATAGGCTTTCTACAATAAGTCATTACCTAAGCTTTAAGTCTTAAGCTATATGAAATTGACCAATCATAAACGATTTTTCTTCTTACATTCGTCTGTGATCCGTTAATGTCTTATGATTTAAGACTTAAAACTTAAGTAATAGCTTATTGTAGAAAACCCATAAATCTCTGCCCTCTCTGTTTAATCATTCATAAGGAAGAAACTACCAACTATAAAACGCTTAACATAGGATAGCATTTATAATCCGTTTTTATTTTAAAACCATTTTAAATATAATGTTTTAAGATATTAATACAGTTCTCGGATTGAGTTGTGATATCTTAAAACTGTACTTAAGACAGTCTTAAACGCAAGAATCGATTATAAATACCGACCTGTCATAAGGTTGATACTGAATCTTTCCTTGCACAAGGAAAAAATACCGCCCCATTTCGCATTTCACAGTTGTAGCCCTTGAACCTTATAAACATTCATAGACAGAAAGAGCGAAAATTTAAAGAGAGACACTGTCCAATTACACACACCATGTTATCCCTTCCATCATAGCTACGATTTCTATTGTAGACCCTTTATAAAATTTTAAACTTTGAAAGACGTAAGAAAGTGACCAATCACAAGAAAATAAATTGATGTTTATGAATTACATGGATATAATAAGCCAACAACTCATGATTTTTTACAACACTTTGTCACAGAGTTCAATTATCTACAATCGATTTTATGTATGAAAATAATATTTATTACGTTAAAATTAAAGCAATTATATATTATGTGATAGTCCTGCACGATCATTTGTAACTTATTGTACAAAAGGTCATAACAGTTATTTTGGATGCAATAAATGTGTCGTAGAAGGAGATTATGAAAATCGAGCTTTTTTGTGAGCAAAATTGTCATTTGCGAATTTTGATGATGAATCGTTTAATCTTCGACAAAATCCTGAACATCATACTGAAGTATCAATTTTTGAAAGTATTCAATTACTAATAGTTACTACTTTTCCGCTCGATTACATACATTTGGTATGTCTCGGTCAAATGAAAAAAATGTTGAATTTATAGTTAAAAGAACCCATTCGAATTCAATGTCGATTATCCGACCAACAAATAAAAAATTTAAATAAGCGTATGCTTGCTTTAAAACAATATGTTTGTGCTGAATTTGTTAGAGTACGAAGTAGTGTTGAAGAAGTGTGGATAGATGGAAAATCACGGCATTTCGAATTTTTTTATTATATCTTGGTCTTGTTTTTTATTGCATAAATATTTTCCTTATAATTATTTAAAACATTTCATTGCATTTCATTATGCAATTCGAATTATGTAATCTCCAAGATTATTTATATAATAATGAGTATGCAAAAGAACTTTTACTTTATTTTGTTCAAAATTATGAAATTTTATATGGTAAGGATAATATGATTTACACAGTACATAATTTAATACACTTTAGTAATGAAGCTAAACAATTTGGACCATTGGATAGTTGCAGAGCTTTTCCTTTTGATAATTATTTGCATAGTTTAAAAAAATTGTTAAGAAAGTTTAAAAAGCCTTTGCCACAAATACATCGTCGAATAATAATTGAAAAGAATACAGCAAGTAAATATAAATAAGTAAAGATACAGAACAATATCTAATATTAATTTTTAATAACAATAAAAACATTCCATTTGAATGTTCTTCTTCTTGTGAGACATTGAAATTTCGTGAATTCAAATTATCTTGTTTTTCACAAGCAGATCGTTTTTGTTATTTAAAAAATAAGTTTTCATAATACATTATATTGGATTGAAAAAATGGAAATCCTTGTATTATAATATTAGATTTTCCGATTACTTCAAATTAAATATAGATAAAAATACTTTTAGTCAATATATTTTCGCGTAATTAAATGTCTGGATTATCCAAATAATATCGAGATTGTCGTTGAGAAATTATGAGCACATGGATGCGTTTTCCCATAAAAATAAGCAAAAGTTTGATAAAAAAAATGTCGCTCTGCCTCATGAACCGTGACCATTTATTGAAATTGATGACTATTCAGATTAAGAAGTTGGTCGCACCGACAAAATATTGCGATGCAAGCATACACTGTAGTAATATTATATATTATTTATTATTTATAGAAATATAATAATAATGAATTATAACAAAATATTATTATATATACAATAGCTTTAGCCACAATCGCACTTATTCAACTCCTTCGCGATTGCGTGACCGTAATAATAATAATAATAATCATAACAATAACAACAATAACTTCAACTTATAATCTCTGGAGAGTGTAGAATGTGCAAAATGTGCAGAACTGTCGCAGACAACGCTTGCTGACCATGCATGTGTGATGTGACCATGCATTAGCGCCACATTTGCCTCTTGCTCCAAAAATTCCAAAAGGACATTACTCCTACTCCGTAGCGGTGACGATGACGAAATTTCTTAATTATTTTTTAATAAAAGTTTCAGATTCGTATTTTGCGTTGCAATATCTCCGCTTGTAGAGTACATAAAGAAAAAATAAAAAAAATAAACTTTCATTATATATCCTGAATGGTTGCAATCGATTGAGCATACTTAAAACTTAATCGGTTTAGCCTTTATTGAAATTCAATAATCTTGATCTGGCGCAACTTGTCGGCTCGTGTAAAGTAGCCACGGCAGTGTCGCCGCGCGTAGTTTAGCGCCGAGACGTCACCAGTGTCTCCAGATTTCCGTTAGATTACGTAGATCTAAAACATTATCCTAATTGGCTCATCGGCTCAACGTTTTACAGTCAGGGTGAAATCACACGGTGCAAAAAAGGGTTGCGGAATAGAGAATGCGTCATTGAAACAACCAATTAGCGGTATTTGGAATAACGCAGAAGAACGCTGATTGATTGCTTCTATGACGCATTCTCTATTCCGCAATCTCGTTTTCCGCACGTGATTTCACCCTCATTCTTGCAAAATTTTGTGTGCGGCAGTCTCTAAAACCTATATTCTACAATAGTTGCAAGAGTTGTAAGTGATGGTAATTGTAAAAATTTATCAATGAAGTCGAATGTGAGAATATTTGGTTATAATTGGTCAATTCTTACAACTACAATTACTTACAGCTGTGCTTAGGGCTATTGTAGAACAGGCATAAGAGAGTGCTTATATTGGCCGCAATCGTATGCCAGAATCTGTAAGAATTGAACAATTATAGTCGAGAATTCCCCTCTCATTCGACTGTAGGAAGGGAATACTCAAAGGTGATAGATCAATTTTTACATATTACGACATACGATTCCGACTAATATTATATAAACGCTTAATACATATTCTACAATAAGGTTAGTAATAAATACGTTCAGTGAGTGGTCATGCTTTTCGATGCACTTATTATGTTAAAAATTACTATTACTTGACTGATAAAAATGTATTCAGGGCCGATCTCACCAACTCCAATTAACCTAATCGGTCGATTGTTACATTGGGACTAACCAATTGCTTTTGCTGTTCAGTAGAATTGACCAATCATGGTTGATACTTAATCAACTGATTAGATTAATTGGAGGTTGGTCCTCAATCGACGTGCTTTTGCCTAAACAAAAAAAAATGTCGCTCTGCCTCGAGAATCATATTAATCGTTAAAGTCGATTATTCAAGTTAGGAACGAGGAGATAACTTAATGTAATCGTGGGACAGAGTCCTCGAAATCATTATAAAATTTATATAAAATCTCTACGTATAATCCGATAATTACATATGCAACTACGAGAAATCATTGTACGTATATATAATATTAAAATTAATTAAATAAAATCATATATTTTACTAAATTATTTCATATATAATGAAAAAAATTATTTGTAATCAGATGAAATCATATGAAATCATGTAATTTGCGGGACATATTAGTTACTCCCTCGGTTAGGAACTCTGTCACAGCCACGAAATATTGTGAAATTATCTGCTTTAAAAACAAATCCTTTGCTTTAAAACACATTTTCTGCTTTAGGAATACAAGTTACTTTTTTATACTTTAAAGCAGAGAAATGAAAATGTAGTGTCTGCAGTATATGCATGCATCGCAATATTTCGTTGCTGTGACAAACTTTTTAACCTGGGTACCGATCATGAAATTTTTTCCTTAGAGCGGAAACGTGAAAAAGTGAAAAATTTCACAAAAATGAAAAATTTTACGTGAATTTATTTTGGTAAAGGCAGTTTTGGAGAACCACTCGGTCGCGATAGACGCGTTTGGTTCGGGTGCTATCCAATTGTATACTCTCTTCAGACGTGATCTGAGCCATATCGATCTCCTATGTTACAATTTTGGGAGGCGGGATTAATTTAGAAAGAAGAATTTTGATAAAGGTATAGAATACTCCAGTCTCTCTCTCTCTCTTTCTCTCTTACTTCAAATTTTGATAAAAATACACTCATTTAACGCGTTTTTTCATAAAATGAATCTGGCAGAAAAGTGTCGCTCTGCCCTCCGAAGATATTGTAAGGTAGCAACACAATCCCGTGTATGCCTTCCGAAATTGTAATGTTTCAAAAAGATAGGGAATGTAGTCAGGATCAATCCGAAGGAGGGATAATCTAAGAAACTCTTTGAAAGGAAAGGGCGTATAACTCTAACGTCGTGTATAAACGAAAATAACTGTTGAGATCTTCTTTATTCGAAGTCTGGTAATGGACTATATCCTTTACAAAGGAATCGCTAAGGATCTCTCCCCTTCTGTCCCACTATCACAATTCAATCAATCCCGAGAGGGTATTGTCGACGGATCAATCGCAAGGCACGACCAATCGTGTGCGGCAATGGCGGGTTGAACGCCGCCAGTAATGAGGCGCGAAAACTAAATTTATATTCTATGACTGAAGGAGCTATCTTACAGCTCGGGCATTCTGAAATGGTGTTCGTCTTCGAACATAAACTAAAATACAATAGGGTACGACCTTCGCTGAATTATGGTATATAAAATTAATAAAAACATAAAATTGATATATATATAAATACTTAGAATAATTGTCCAGTAAAATAAACAAAATATTAGATAATTAATAGTTATGCCGGCTCATTTTAAAAATATTTTCTAAACGATAATACATTTTTGTTAAAAGAATTTCTTATAAAGAGTGTTTTTTTAAGCCCGATAGAACTTGAAATTGTAAAAAATAAAACAAAAAATTAAATTTTAATAAAAAAATTTTTTTATTTCTTTCAGTATACACTGGCAAATCATTATGAATAGACTCACGCTTGAACAACGCTACCAAATTATCCAAAATTAAGATCCGTTCTGTAAACTATCGGTGAAAATTGCTTTATTTAAGTTGATTTCGAGAAATGGAACTGTCAATTGGCCTCCAAGGTCATGCGATTTGACCCCTCTCGATTATTTCCTCTGGGGCTACGTCAAGTCACTGGTTTATGCTGATAAACCAGCAACAATTGACGCCTTGGAGGACAACATTGTTCGTGTTATTCGTGACATACGGCCGGCACTGCTCGAAAAAGTCACTCAAAATTGGACGTCCAGAATGCGCTTCGTCAAGAACAGCCGCGGTGGCCATATGCCCGAAATCATTTTCAATTGTTAATGCCATACATTGATCTTTCGAATAAAAAAAAATTTTTGATTATAATTGCATTTTTGTGCTAGTTTTTACAGTTGTAAGTTCTATCGGGCTTAAAAAAACACCCTTTATATATTAAGACTTAACAATAACTTATTGACTAATCTCTTAGGTTTAATAATCGTTAATACTGATACAATCTGTTTAAGGAGAAACAGGTTTGATTTAAGGTTTAAGCCGGTCTGACGACAAAATAAAATTATATTTCTGTGACCTATTAAATCCTGGAACGTTCTGTATGATATATCATATCTATTTTTATTCAATACTTTAATGACCATATATAGTGATTTATATGCCAGTTTTAGCTTTTGATTTCCACCGGATTTTCATACAGTATCTCTGGTAAGTATGTAGTCATTTACTTTATACTTAGTACTTTATGTCTTTTGTCGTAATATGTTTTGAAAATATATATAATAAAATAAAAACTCAGTTTAAATACAAATAAATTACAAGTTTCGGCTACCGAATTGAGACATTAACTTATCGAAAAAAATTGCAGTACAAAATTAATTATTGGAAATGTTCGCATATTCACTATAATCACAGTTCGGGTGAGTCTTGATATAGAACTCGACATTATTCACATACGATTGAACAGTAAAATGTGTTTCATATCTCTTGGAAAAGTTCTAGTTGATAAAAAAGATAAAAAGACTTCTTACGAAAAAATAAACGCAGCTAAATTAACATACCGGAATTCTAATAAGTAATTAAAACTCACCAAAAATCATATGTAAATTATTCAAACAAGTGTATCCATATAAGTATGAAAAACCATTAGAAAATTAAGTAGAATATAAAGTTAAGTAGAACGCAGATGTGTAAGACGGACATTGTGTATCGATTATTACGAGGGAGGACCCAAAAAAAACGGGAATTTCGTCATAACTTCTTTATTTCTCAATATTTTAACACCAAATTTTAATCACCTTCAAAGTATTCGCCATTGACCACAACGCACTTCTCCAAACGATTCTTCCATTGTTCAAAACAGTTTTTAAATTCACTCATCGGGATGTCCTTTAAGCCTTCCAGCGATTTTTGTTTCACCTCCTCCACAGTGGCAAAACGCTTTCCTTTCATATTCCTTTTGAATTTGGGGAACAAAAAGAAGTCACAGGGGGCTAGATCCGGTGAGTATGGGGGGTGGACAATTGGTGTCATGGCGTTTTTGGTCAAAAATTGCTTCACGGAAAGGGCGGTGTGGGCCGGCGCGTTGTCATGATGGAAGAACCAGTTTTCGCCGAAATGTAAAAAGTTGTTTTACTAAAAAAAATCTCACAGGCGAACCGATGCACTCACAGCGACACAACTTCGCACACTGACGCAGGTGGAGTGACACTAACGGACATGTGGTCAAACAATAAGTTCCCCCACTCTCCCTCCCCACCACAGCGTAATTCCCGGAACTTATGGGTCCCCCCTCGTATGTATGCTTGCTGATACAGATCATTACGGACTGAGAGAAGAGACGAACTGTCAGTATCGAAAAGTCAAATCTTATTTACAATAAATATATTATATATGCCTTGTGAAGACCTTCAGTGTCAGTTTGTAAATTTAAACTATTTTTCTGCTTTTTAATATTGAGCATCTCAGAAATTAAGCGTTTCCTATAACAAAGCTCTTCATCCAAAATTTTAACATTGTCCCGTTGGAAATCATGATCATACTGCAGCCTGTGCTCCGTTATGATAAAATGGACAGAAGTTTTATGTTTAATATGATTACGATGTTCTGTAATTCTGGTTTTCAATTGTCTGCCCGTCTGTCCAACGTACGACGCATCACAATTATTACACGATATCTTGTAAACTACATTGCTCTTAAATGTATAGGGACAAATATCCTTTTGTACTTTAATATATTTACCCATTTTATTAGGACTATGAAAAGATACCCTGATGACGTTTCTATTGAACCGTTTAAATTTTTCTGTGTGAAAAGGAATAAATAATACCGTAATCTGCAAGATGCAGATTCATTCGCACAGACATTGTCAACCAAATCTTTATGTGCTGTGTCTATTTTTAAATAAATTTTTATACATTGATTAACTGTGTGTCAAAAATAAAAGTTAATGGGTAGTCATTATCTAGTAAAACGTTAATAATAAATGTCAAATTTTTTATCATAAAACTTTCCTTAGATAAATTCCAACGACAGGCGTCTGCTTTCTGCATCACCTTTGTGAAAGATACTTGTCACCTAAATCTTCTGATAAGAGCTTCTTTGAAGACGAACCATGATTTCGTAAAGGATCCATTGTCCATATCGAACCAATCTCTTACTAGTTTCTTTAGTTTGCTGGTTGCGACTAATAGTTTTATACTGTCGTTAACCCCATGAGCAACAGCAACGTTTTCAACTTCAAGCAACGATTCACGTCGTCATCCTCTGAACTATAAAACACTAGTAATTGAGAGGCCAAAAGAGTAATAGTCTATGATGGTGGAACAGTAGCCAACACTGGGTAAGGTTGATGGAGAGCAGAAACGTTCGTGATCTCTTCTATCGTAAATCTTGTTTGATACGTATGAAATTCGTCTTGTGCGTCTATAGGAATCGACGTACACGGAACACTGCTCTTAACTTCCGGGTTACGATTACTACCAGATTCCAAATTTAATGAAGTATCTAACGCAACATTAGTCGTCTGTCTGGCTTTTCCTAACTGCTCAAGTAACTGTTGTTGCGTAAATAACTGTTGTTGCGCAATCTGTTGTTGTGCAATCTGTTATTGCGCAATTTGTCGTGTGAGCTCGAGTAACGCCTGTTCTAACGAGCTTCGCACAATTGATGGTGACGGGCCCTTTGCCGCTAGCATTCCTTAATCCGTCGGAGATATGTATGAATTGCCAGCTAATGGCCAGTATTTCCATCTTCCCTTAAGAGGGTCCTGGCATAACTGTGAGTGTTTGTGCAGCATGCAACCTCTCACAATGATTCGCAACAGCGTCAATACACTTTCCCGGTCAGCCATAACGGGTAGATCAAGATCCATCAATTTTTTCTTGAAATCATTAAACGAAAGAGCTTCTAATGATGCACGATCCATCATTACACGTTGATCACGTGATATTTTGCATGGCGCAACTTCGTAAAAACGAGTATCAAGCCACGTGCATTTGTAAAGACAATGTCATAATGTCAGCCGGACTTCCCGAAACCGATTCGTGTCACTATAGTAGCGATATGGCCCTTCGTCGGTATTCCCGGACACGAAAGGAAGAACGTCTTTTCGCACGACACTTAAACACGGCACGACAAAGAAGAGGTGGATAATGATTATCCTACTTCTGAAAAAATATGCTGTAAGGCAGCAACACGATCCCATGTATACCTTCCGAAATCGTAACGTTTCAAAAGGGTAGGAAATGTAGTCAGGATCAATCTAAAGGAGGGATAATCTAAGAAATTTCTTGGAAGAAAAGGGCGTATAACTCTAACGTCGTGTATAAACGATATTAATTGTTGAGATCTTCTTTATTCGAAGTCTGGTAACGGACTATATCCTTTACAAAGGAATCGCTAAGGATCTCTCTTCTTCTGCCCCACTATCATAATTCAACCAATCCCGAGAGAGTATTGTCGACGGACCAATCGCAAGGCACTGCCAATCATGTTCGGCAATGGCGGGTTAATCGGAACGCCGTTAGTGACGAGACGCGAAAACTAAACTTATATTCTATAACTGAAGAAGCTATCTTACAATGTTAAGTTTTAAAGTTCACGACTATTAAGGTTAGGAAATCTGTCATGTGGACAGTGAAGTCATAGTGAGATGTAATAGTAGTGTTTATTGATTCCAAACTTCAATAATAGTGAACTTTAGCGCTTAATATCTCGGTTTGCGGAGCAGAACGATGTTTTTTTCTGCTAAATTCGTTCATTTTGTTTAAAAACGCATCGAACGAGTGTATTTTTATCAAAATTTGAGGTGACCAGAGGATTTTATATCTTTACCTTAATTTTTTATGTTAAATTAATCGGTTATAATGGCTGAATGGATTTTTCTTCAAAAAGAAGAAGAAATTGAAAGAAATAACAATTTAATATGCATAATGCGTAGAATTTTAAGGGATTCTTAAGATCGAAAAAAGATTCCAGGAATTATACAGATAATAATATTAATTATTAACATATTAATTTTTACTCTAGTACTTAATCTTAAACTGTAATTGTTATTTTTATAAATATAACGATGTATATTATTAGAAAGAAATATATGATGATAAATGAAGTGTTAGTTAGAAGTATATTTATAGGTTATCTCGAGAGGCAACAATGCGACTGTGTCAAGACTTAATGTCTCATATACCCGTAGGGAGGAGACAAACAGCAATACTCTATGAATTAAAAGTAATAATTTTTTTGAAGTGATAATCTATCAAGTAATTGCAATAGGGTGCGTTCTGAGTTATGTATGAAACACATAATGTACCATTTTATCCTTTTTTTTAATTATTTTGTGAAAAACAAATATTGTATCATATACTTCATGCATAACTCAGAACATCCTGCTTAAAATACCAAATAAAATCTCATAGGTTTTTATTGCAGTAGTAAATTTTCTTTGCAGTTGTAAGAGTTTCTAATCACAAAGTACATAGGCCGCTTCTTGCCAGGTTTATTTTCTATTCGTTTCTATGCGGTTTTTACAAAGTTGTTGCTTTCATGAAATTTATCGATTATTTAATAAACAACCTTTATGAGTATATCCGTATTCCCAATGAAGTCAAAATTTATGTGAATTTATCAGTAATTCCAGGACGGTAAGCTATAGGCTTTTGTGCGCATTTACCACGCAAGAATCTATTAGATTTGATGTGGAATTCCATAACCATTTTTAACGCGCTCATTGAAATGAGTAAGAGCTATAGCAGGAGCACATTGAAGCATGCTGGAGCGACGTGAACAAATCTAATATGAGCATCGGTTCTATATCTTTCATTTGTTTAATATGGCTACATCGCAACCTGGAAGGAAAACGAGTGTATATGAAGAAGAGTGACGTGTAAGTGGCTCGACTGAGAGATTCAGCCAGCCAAATTTTCAACGAAGAAGAAAATCAAAGTTGTTTGCATCTCGTGCGATGCGATCAAGTGTCGCAGTGTTTTACAAATTGCAGTGTTATATAGTTCGTATATATTAGTATGTTTGCATACGTTTTTAATATACGTTTGCAAACGAGTTTTAGCAGGTCTTGATTTCAATAACTGGGAAATCAGCAACTATATAGTGTTAAAGATGTACGAACTTCCAAAAGACGTTAACAAAAATATGCTATTACTGTCCACCAACTCAAAGTTACGAGTAAGTACTATAAACTTAAACGAAAATAACACAACGTTTTCAGAAAAGTGTTCCAGTTGCGGTACTCTACATAAACTCAGCAGTTAATTCCTAAATCATTACTTGTCTGTTGATGTTAAATTTCAGGTGGAACAATTACTGAAGACAAAAGAGATACAGACACAACTATTTGAAAATCTGAAACGGATACGAGAACGAGAAATTAAGGATAACGATTTTATTTTGGACATATACGATAGCAAGTTGTGCAAGAAAGTTCAGAGATGTATTCCTGGAGTATTGATATTTAATTTCAATACAAAAATGCGTTACCAATATTCCACAGTTCAAGTCGCAGTTTTTGGCCGTTATAATTCATATTCAATGAATTGTCAGCTCAAATAAGGTTTCGAAATATAATACTGGCAGATGTGTAGATGCAGAACCATTTCCGAACTTGATGAATTTATATCTCAATTTTGTTGAGCAAGCTAAAATATTAAAGGATGAAGGCATTGATATAATAAATGCTGTCACAGGAGAAATGGCGAATTTCAAAGTGATATCACTTTGCGCATCGGTGGATTTCGTCGCTCGTCTTTTAATGCAAAACCGCATAAAATTCAATGGATACTTCAGTTGCAGTTGGTACGGAGAATATTTTGTAGGCACGATAAGATACTTATTCAACGCCTATGATGATGATGATGAACTTCGGAATAAGTCGTGCAGTTATTGCATTGCAGAGAAAAGTTAGAGGAGTTAAAGGAGCATCTGCTCTGGCTAAGGGATTACATACCTTTGATAATATTGTATTTGAGGTTATTCCTATGAATATATGCATGGGGTTACTCTAAGAATCATGGAACAATTTTGAAATTTCTGGTCGAAACGCAACAACATTTGCTACATTTCTTCGGAAGATCGACAACGCATCAACGCAATACTGTGTAAGATCAAAGTATCCCAAGATATACGTAGATTGCCAAGACCATTGCAAGAAAAAGCTAAATGGAAAACTATAGAATGAAGGTCATTCTTACTATTTTACATATTTTCATGTTTCCAAGGGATATTACCTCAAGAATACATGGACCATTTTTTACTGTTTGTCCGGAGTATGCATACGTTGCTTAAATCAGAAATAACCTAAGCAGAAATATGCCAATGTGAGGAAGATTTATTAAAGTTTGTGGAGCAAACCGAGCTCATGTACGACGAAGTCTTTATAACTTTTAATGTCCATGCCGTTATCCACATTACTACATCAGTTCGTTAAAGTGCCGCTTTGGGTTACTTTCGCCTTTGGTTTTGAAAATCGTGTATTTGTGTAAACAATTCATTAGTGGACCAAAGGGAGTCGACTAATAAATAGTAAAAAAACGGATTTAAAAGATTACGTACGAATCAGCTGTATCTACCATGTCATGTAATAAGCCTGTTTAACATATTGCAAAAGCCTTTTTTCCAATCGGCTTTTAAAATCAGTACACAAGATCGAAATAGAAGAAGGGACAATGAAACTCATAAGCATATCTTATGTACAAAACAAGTGTGCAGCTCGTATAAAAAGCATGTTTAATGACGAGACTGAATGTCCTGTCTTTTATAATATAGTACAATAGATGCATATATAGGAACACTGTATTTCATAGCATTGCTTATAAGGAGGCAAAAAATACAAATGATACTATAGTACAACTTTAATGTGAAACCATTGTAGAAATTGCATATTTTATTGTCATGAATGAAATATTCTTTACTGGTCTTACAATAATCCACGGTACCAGTGGAGTCTTTACCATACATGAGAAAAGTACTAAGAAAGGAAAAAGAAAGTCTCTATTACGTAAAAGAAATCAAATGCAAATTTCTTTTCATCGAAATCGATGATGTCAAGAGGTATATTTGTGAACTACCAAATACGTTTGAAGTACAATAATTAACAGGAATGGAGACTTTGGACTTTTCTGACTTAGGTCAATCGGAAAGTTCCGTCCGTTTTTTTTTTTTGTAAAAGTATGGTTTTATTTAAAAAACAAAATGAAAAAGTATCTCAATCAAAATATTGTCCATTGTTTGCGATGACTTTTTTCTATCTTTCGGGCAGTAAGCGAATTCCGCAGCGAAAGAATGATTCATCTTTGGAGGCTATCCACTCAGAGACCCATTTTTCGACGTCTTCATAAGAATTGAAGTGCAAGTGCGTGTGCCATCGATCGAAACAAGTGATAGTCGGAAGGGGCATAGTCTGGTGAAGCCCCATGGCGTAGCACTTCCCAGCGAAGTGCTTCTAACGTTTTCTTGACAAGTTTTTGTGACGTGAGATCGAGCGTTGTCATGAAGTAAAATCACTGTATGCTGTCTCGTTTCATTTGCTGTCTTCATTCTGTTGTTTTCCGTGTAATGCTCGGCTCAAACGAATAATTTGTTCTCGGTAAAGCTCCCCTGTGACTGTTTGACCAGATTTCAACAGCTCGTGGTACACTACACCCTTCTGATCCCACCAAATACAGAGCATTGTCTTCTTTCCGTGGATATTCCGCTTTGGCGTCGATGTCGATAGTTGCCCCGGATTACAAATGGTTTTTCGGCGTTTGGGGTTATCGAAATATCCTCTTTTCATCGCCAGTCATAATTCGGTGCAAAAATCCTTTTCTTTGTTGCCTAGCAAGCAGAATTTCGTAGATGGTTTTTCGCTTTTCAATGTCTCTTGGCTTCAGTTCATATGGGATCCATTTTCCTTCCTTGTAGACCTTTCCCAAGGCTTTCAAACGATCGGAAATAACAAATTGAGCACAATTTAATGCTTCTGCAAGTTGTTTTTGCGTTTGACATGGGTCTTCATCCACCAATGCCTGCAATTCTTCGTCTTCAAATGCTCTTGGCCGTCGAGAACGCTCTTTGTCCTCCACATCATAATCACCACTTTTAAAGCGTCGAAACCATTCTCTGCATGTTTTATCGGAAGGAGCACTCTCACCATAAACTTTTACAAGCATTCGATGAGCTTCAGCTGCAGTTTTCTTTCATTTGAAGCAAAAGATTAATACTTCGCGCAAATGACACTTTGGTTCAAATGTCGACATTTTCGATGCAATAAAAATGTTATTGATGCAAACGTATGCTTTTATATACTGAATTTTATTGACAAATAGTAAAACTAAAAAATTAAGCTTGGTTTAGACATTAGAGTTATCAACAGTTCTAGCTAGAGCTACTCGCCGCTAGATGGACGATTAACCTAATATTTTTCTATATTTATTTAATATTAAACGGGTATATGCATTACACTCAGTTAAATTATATTACAAATGTAACTTTTATTCTGTACTATTTTTTTTCGTTGGAAAATCTTGTGGATATTGAGAATGTTAAAACAATACCAGAATCATCTCGAAGTCAGTTTTTTCATCTAAACGATGTCGTCTAATCAGAAGGCTTTTTCATCTCTTGTTTTTCGTATTCATCAGCAAAAGTAAATATATATAATATATAATATAATTATCTTTGAGAGATTTAACACTAGATTTACGGGAACTGTCAATTTAACGGATTTCACGACTAAAATTACAGAAATCTTTACTATTATTTCCTAGCAATTTTTGCTGACTTTTATTAATGGAATTGTATGATAATATATATCCAAATTTATTTTTTTCTCAGCTTTTTAATTTTAAAATTCTGTACTTATTTCTTCGGATACTCATTAAATTAATGTGTGACAGGTCTCGTAAATGTAGTGTTAAAAATGATCATTTATCTGATTTACTTATAATGATAAGTACGGTATAATGTGTATCAGTTTGTGATATTGATTTATATTAACAGTATGTGTACAATCATTAATGTTTTGTAAGCAATAGTTAATAATACTGCAGCTCAGTCGAACGAATGAAAGATATACTAATGTGTTAAACAATAATTAATTAATCAAATATGATTTAAACAATAGTTGATGTGAAAATGAATATCCCTCAGGCAAATTTACTATGTATTAATTGATATGTGAAATAAATTTATTATTGAGAATACAAGTATTTGAGTTCAGCGCGTTTCTGTACTCGAGTGTACAGACCAATACTTTTATGCGTGACTGTACTGTACTCGACTCAAGCGCGGCTCGGAAAACTTCGACTCTCATCGTAATTAACCGATATCCGTTTAAGTGATCTCTCTCTCGCAGTCTCTGCTTGAATTCCGAAATGAGAGGACAGCACGCTCGCGGATTATAAAATTTACTTTTCAATAAATTACGTTCATTTATAAGTTTCTACTTAATTACTGGCTCAACCCATCCAACCACGCTCTGCTAACAAGAAGTCTTATCAGGTTATGGCCCAGTTAACGGTCAACTAAACTGCGTGAGTGTTGAGCGAATCTTCGGCGAGTATCACGTGGCGCAAAACGGAAGTTGGCCATTGTTCAAGTGCTGAAAGTTAACGTGTCGGAAGCGTGCAAGTTGAAAAACTCAAATCCGCGATGTCAGTCGGCATCTCCGTAAAAAGCATAAAGCCATTCGACGGTACGAATTTCCAGGGCTGGAAAGCTCAAGTAAATGCGTTATTCGTAATGAACGACGTTCTTGATGTCGTTGATGGTACAAGAGCAGAGCCTGCCGAGGGAGAAGGACAAGCGGCCGAGGTGAAGAGAAACGTGAAAGACGATGCAACGGCGAGATTTATAATCCTGTCGAATCTCGACGAGACTCAACAAGTGTGTGTGCTCTCGTGTACTTCCGCAAAAGAAATGTGGGACAAACTATGTTTGATTCATGAACAAAAGACAGTGACAAACAAGCTGGGTCTGCTGCAGAAATTTCATGCTTATCGGATGAGCGAATCGGACACGGCGACTCAGCACGTAGCCAGGGTGACAAACATGGCGTGTCAACTTAAGGACATCGGAGAGAACGTATCGGACGCCACAATTATAGCGAAAATTCTCTCAAGCTTGACTACAAAGTTCAGTACATTGCAGGTCGCCTGGGACAGTGTGGACCCAGAACGACAGACTCTCGATAATCTACAAGAAAGGCTGATCAGAGAGGATACCAGGCTCAACGGTGACGAAGAGAAGTCGGAAGCACTGACCGCGACAGCCAAAAATCGAAGCACCAAAGAAACAAAAGGTGCTAAGAACAAAAAACCCGAAAATAAAAAGGAAACGAAGGAAGTGCAGTGCTACAAATGTCAAGAGATGGGACATATCGCGAGACAATGTCGAAACAAGCGGAAGCTACGAGATGACGGCAACAAACCTCGTGACTGCGCATTTGTAGTCGAATCAGGTAAAAGTTCGGACAAATCGATCTTGAAAAGCGCGGGAAACGCAAGTAAGCTCTGGACACAAAGTCACATAATGACGGCCGATCCAAGCGATGTCTGGCTGATCGACAGCGGTGCATCGAGGCACCTAACTTACCGACGCGACTGGTTGACTGACTACAAAACAGATGGTACTGGCGCAACGATATCACTCGGTGATAATCAAATCTGCAATGTCGCCGGCGAAGGCACGGTGCGAATCAAAAGGCTCATCGACGGTGTTTGGCAAGACGCACGAATTGAAAAAGTGTTACACGTGCCGAAATTGCGCAAAAATTTATTCTCGGTCGGAATGTGCACAAAGAAAGGATTCGGCGTGCAATTCAAAAATAATTACGCCGAAGTTGTGCGTGATGGCAAGGTGCTCGCGATAGGTGCAAAGCAAGGCAACGACGTGTATCGCATGATCTTCAAGGTCACGAAACAAGGGAGCGTCGAAGAAGCGAACATAGCTACAACAAACTTAACCGTGTGGCATGAACGACTAGGACACGTCGGAAAGCGCGCGATTCGCGAATTAGCGAAAAAAGGACTTGTAAGTGGAGTATCGTTTACGGACAAAAATGACGTTTTCTGTGAACCGTGTCAAATGGGGAAATTGCACAGACTGCCATTCAATAAGAAAGTGGAGCGAAACACGAAAATTAAACCCGGAGAAAAAATTCACTCTGATGTCTGCGGGCCGATGTCAACGAACTCTGTGGGTGGATCAAGATACTTTCTAACCTTCAAGGACGAAGCGACCGGATACCGACACGTATACTTTATGAAGAAGAAATCCGAGGTTCACCTGAAATTCAAAATTTTTGAAAAAATGATAGAGAACAAATTCGGTCGAAAAATAAAAACGCTTCGTTCGGATAATGGTCGGGAATTCCTTAACAAAGAAATGAACGAATATCTCGAGAAATGTGGAATCCATCAGGAGAAAACGGCACCGTACAATCCGGAGCAAAACGGGAGAGCCGAACGCGACAATCGGACGATAGTCGAAAGTGCGCGAACGATGTTAATCGCGAAGAGTCTACCACTGACTCTATGGGCAGAAGCGGTAAATTGTGCAGTATACGTTCTTAATCGAACCGTGTGGACGACTGGTACAGTAACACCGTACGAAGCGTGGACTGGGAAAGTCCCAAATCTGAAGCATCTTCGAATCTTCGGCTCAGACGCGTACGTGCACACTCCCAAACAGTTTACGCAGAAATTCGATGCTCGAGCGAGTAAACAGATCTTCGTTGGTTACACGGAAGAATCGACGAATTACCGAGTATACAATCCGAAAACGAAAAGGGTCAGTGTAGCTCGCAATGTCATATTTAATGAGAAAGTCGGCAAACCTCTGGCGGAAACGAATCCAATGGAGGAAGAAAATGAAATAATACTTCCACTACCAAAAGCCGAGAACGAAGAAGAGAACGGGGGCATCGGCCAAGAACAAGCAGAAGTGGAAAACGAACAAGAGGCCTGCGAACAAGAGGATACGTCGGACCTGGAAAATCAAAGAGCTCTAAGAAATCGCTCGACAATTCAAGTACCGAGTAGGTACCGGCATGATGCATATGTGGCCGAGTACATCGTACCACAAACATATGAAGAAGCGAAGAATAGCACCGAAGCCGCGCAGTGGGCGAGTGCTATTCAAGACGAACTTCAAGCTCACGAAGAAAGTAGCACTTGGAAACTCGAAAAAAGGACGCCGGAAATGAAGCTAATCGACTCGAAATGGGTTTTTCGGGTGAAAAAAGATGCCGACGGGAAGCTGCATCGATTCAAGGCACGGTTGTGTGCGAGAGGCTTCATGCAAAGAAGGGGGATCGACTTCAACGAAACATTCTCTCCAGTTGTAAGGTACGATTCGTTGAGAATACTGCTAGCAATAATCACCTCGAAAAATCTTGAAGTAATGCAGTTTGACGTCCAAACCGCATTCTTGTACGGAAAATTGGAAGAGACAATCTTCATGCAAATTCCGGAAGGATTGAAGATAGAAGAAGATCCAAGAAATGTCGTGTGCAAGCTCCAAAGGTCCCTCTACGGTCTAAAGCAGGCTCTGTGGTGTTGGAACCTGAGGTTCACAAGTTTTCTGAGTGAGTTCAATCTAAAAGAGTGCGATGCGGATAAGTGCGTGTTTACCGGGAAATACAAAAACGACGAAGTGTATCTGGCGCTGTTCGTCGATGATGGGCTAGTAGCCTCAAAAAACGTAGAGACGCTTAAGAAAATAATTCAACGACTGAGCGAAACGTTTAAAATAACGGTCGAGGATTCAAATGTTTTCGTCGGGTTGCAAATCGAACGCGATAAAAGAAATAAACGGCTAATTATTCATCAGAGCGAATACACGCGGAAAATAATTGAAAAGTTCGGAATGGCGGAAGCGAAACCAGCAAATGTGCCAGCAGATCCGCACGCAGCACTATCTCCTAGCGAGGAGAACGACGAAAAATCCAGCAGTGTGCCGTATCGCGAAGCAGTCGGGTCGCTAGTCTTTTTAGCTGCTGTATCGAGACCGGACATCGCGTTCGCGGTAAACTCCGTGAGCAAGTATTTGAGCAATCATAATGCTGCGCACTGGCGAGCAGTAAAGCGAATATTCGCGTATCTAAAAAGCACAATCGACTACGGTATCGAATACTCAAGCGGCGGCAGCAATGTAGAATTGATAGGTTTCTCAGACGCCGATTACGCCGGAGATATCGAGACGCGAAGATCCACGACAGGATACGTTTTCTGTCTCGCAAACGGAGCTGTCACGTGGTCGTCGCAGCGGCAACGACTGGTGACATTAAGTACCACGGAAGCCGAATACGTGGCAGCATCAACAGCAACACGAGAAGCGATTTGGATTAGGAAGTTGTTATCCGACATCGGATATCCTTGCGACAAAGAAACAACTCTATACGTCGATAACCAAAGTGCAATTCAGTTAGTCAGGAACCCGGTATTTCATAAAAGAACGAAACATATCGACATCCATTTTCACTTCGTTCGCGAAAAAGTAAATGAGAAGGAGATTATAGTCGAGTACGTTCCGTCCGAAAATCAACGCGCGGACATATTCACAAAGGCGTTGCCGCGAGATCGTTTCAAAAGCATATGTAATAAGTTAAACATTATAACGATTCACGAGAAACGCTTGAACGGCGGCAGTATTGAGAATACAAGTATTTGAGTTCAGCGCGTTTCTGTACTCGAGTGTACAGACCAATACTTTTATGCGTGACTGTACTGTACTCGACTCAAGCGCGGCTCGGAAAACTTCGACTCTCATCGTAATTAACCGATATCCGTTTTCGACCATGCAGAAGGTACAAATCAGAGATTAAGTTGTACGGGCACGGTAGAATGGAACAAAAAAAAGTTATAAGATGACGTAAAGTTGCTTACTGTCTATTGTGAACTGAGTAGACGTTTATGTCTGAAATAATATGTCCTAAAAGACTTAAAATATTTTAAAATAGCCTCTCTCTCTCGCAGTCTCTGCTTGAATTCCGAAATGAGAGGACAGCACGCTCGCGGATTATAAAATTTACTTTTCAATAAATTACGTTCATTTATAAGTTTCTACTTAATTACTGGCTCAACCCATCCAACCACGCTCTGCTAACAAGAAGTCTTATCATTTATTATTGAAAATAATATTTAAAAATATGAAACAAATACTAGTAACAGTCTCAAAAGACTAATGAACTTATTTATAGGATAATCCTGATGCCGCGCCGTCAGTAGAATCTGAGTTACCGATTAATTGGACGAAAGAATTGCAATCCCCATCCATTACTAATGATGGCCATAACGCAGCATTGCAAGAGGTACATTGCATACAATTGTATACACATGTTATATGTCGGGAATTCAGTGCATAATTAGCACAAAATTATTTATTATTATTACACGTGTACTTATTATTACGGTTAACGAATTATGTGCTTTTTGCTTCAAGGTATTAAAAAAGAAAGTAAGTTATTTCTGATGAACGCAAAAATTTTAAACATTTAACAAAAAACGATGAAAAGATTGATTATGATGAAATAAAATTTTTACAAAAAGAATTAAAAAGAAGAAAAGAAAAACTTCATAAAGAGACAGAAAAAATAAGGAATTGAATATTAAGCTTATAGATTATAAAAAAAGATGTGAAACTTTGAAAGATGAATATGGAATTGCAGACAAAAATAATAAATGTTTTCGACCATGCAGAAGGTACAAATCAGAGATTAAGTTGTACGGGCACGGTAGAATGGAACAAAAAAAAGTTATAAGATGACGTAAAGTTGCTTACTGTCTATTGTGAACTGAGTAGACGTTTATGTCTGAAATAATATGTCCTAAAAGACTTAAAATATTTTAAAATAGCCTTAAAATATTAATTTGGTAATTATGCAGTAGGGCAGCCCTTCCCCCTAAAGACTTTGACCTTAACATATATTGTCAAGATAATCGCCCTAAGTGACCTTGAGGAAGTTTTAGGATCGGACGTTACTTGTTAAAAAGTTACAAACAAAAAAAGTTAGAAATAATGTCTTATTTCTGCTATATATAAGTATATATTACGATTTCCCTCGCGAAGGACTCACTCCCTTTCTCCTCTTCTATGTATTGGCCAAATCATGATGTTTCAAACATAGATTAGCCAAAATATTGTGATGTAAAATTATTATCGTACAAAAAAGATAAGACGAAATGATTTTTATACAATAATAATAATTTGAAAAAACTTTACTTCGTACAGTAATGGAAAAAAGAAAAGAATTATTTTCCTTTGAAAACAATATTAATTTTTAATTTCTTGGGACACTTCAAGATATTGCTTCATACAAAAACCATAAGTGCATCCAGACGTGCAATCGCTCACTGAATGCTCAAGAAGCTTTTTCATCTGATTGGTCTACATTTTAGGATTTAGTAGAATGTACATTCATTCAGCTATTACAATTATATACAACTTTTTCACCATTCAATTTGAAAATTTCTATATTTGTTATTTTATTGTAATACACAGGCATTTTTAGATCTGTACAATATGGAAAGTAATAATTTATAAATGAATCTCTATTTTCAGATATTTAACTGTAGCAATGCAGCTTCAAGATGCAATACAAAAATTTCCATCTGAGGAAATCAGATAACATAGTACTGTTAATATTATTTATTATATCAGTATGTTATATATACTGATATGTTATATATACTGTGTATTTAAAATATATAAAAATGCAATTTCGAATAAATGTAATAAAAAATGTTATATCAACAAACATATATGTAGCATGTTAATTTGTTAATTATACTTTAAGCTTTAGCTTGAGAAAGAAGAATGGATACCTTACGATATATACAAATCAATTTTTTATTTTTCACTCCAAAAATATCTAAGTTCATAAAGAATATGGTTATCTTCGGCGATCTTCGGACCAGAAGTACTTCAAAAAAATAGCGTGTTTGAAAAATCGTGCAATAAGAAGATAAGAATTCCTAAAAAACCAGCGTTAGAAATTATGTGCTATCCATGATGTGTATTTCTTTATTGCATAAATAACATGACAATCATGTTATTCAGAATCTAATTATGAAGAATAATCGATAATGTTGTGTACTAAAAAAAATATATTTTTACGCTTCGGTAATATGTTGAATTAATTATTCTTCTTTAAGAACTTCCATTTTAGTGTACACAAAACGATCATTCATTAGTGCATATTAGATGCATATGGTTTGTTTTTGAAATTCCATAGCATTATATTGTATTATACTTAATTAGATGGATCATATGTACCTATAATATTTTTTAAATACCTTTTACGTTATTTAGAAAATAAATTCGTGTTCTAAAATAATAACATAGGTACATTAAGATAAACCGAGATGCATTATGCTGTTACGTCCAAGCTCCGCGCGGATGCGGAGCTGAGGGGGTGAACGTAACAAGGAACCGAATTGTTAGTATCCAGGCTCCGGACCGCAAAGGAGCTGTGGGGAAGGACCGACGCAAATCGGGAGGCGCTTCGCTTCGTCCTGAGGCTCCTAACGAGCCGGGGGTCGAACGGAGGACGAAGTGGAAACCTCTGCTCGTGCTCTGCTAAACGGACACACGAGTCGGACGTACTTTTAAAAAGGGCCCAAACTGGGTCAGTGCGCCGAGAGGGACGCACTTTAACACCAGCTGCGCCAGTACGGCCGTATGCCCTGACTTTCGGTCTTGGAACTTAATCCAAGTGACCGAGGAGAGGGCGAAGTGCAATCGCGGGAGAACTTAAGAATACGGGGAGAGGTTATATTTAAAAAAAAGACTATTGGGGAGTTAATTTAATAATAGTATAATATAATAAAAAAAACAATTGATCATACATTTTGAATAAAAATAAAAGAAAGTAAATACAATGATAGTACAATTTTGATAATTATGATTTGTACATGTGTAAGTGTGTGTGTGTGTGTGTGTGTGTGTGTGTGTGTGTGTGTGTGTGTGTGTGTGTGTGTGTGTG
>NW_017305061.1:359062-361661 GCF_001594115.1 Trachymyrmex septentrionalis
GGAATGGAAGGGAGGAGTTATGGAGAGAATAGATAGAGAATAAAAAGAGAAGGAAGTTTTGGTGAGTGGATTTGAGACGGTTTGGCCTAATTTTCCTTGGATGATGATAGTGTTAGCGGACATGAACGACCGGTCGACAGGGGGCGAACAATTATCATGCGGCGACGGCGACAGATTGAAATTATAACGTGAACGTTATAACGTTATAACGTAACGTATAGATTACTCAAATTTGGATTGTGGAATAGGTTTCATTAGCTGGTAGTAGGATTTTTCTTTGCTCTTGGATTGGTCAAGATTTTAGGGGAGGAAAGGATGTTGACAGGAATCTGCAGTATGGGAAAATGTTCTTCAAAATTTTATGATCTTAAGATTTATGGGAAAATGCACGTCTCGTGCGTCAAGAAGGCGCACATGCATCATCGCCACGGGACCACCCAAAATCTACTCCTGAACGTCGCGTGCCGTTCTTAGATTTTGTAATTACGGATTCGCGAGAATCGTCCGCGACTTGACCGTTAATCTTGGCGCCGGTCTTACGCTTTCCATACGTATTTATTATTGATTTTTATCTCGGAGCAACATTCATGAGGAGATACCGGATTCCTTGTTTTAGTTTTTAGAGTAGAAAAAAAAGGAAAGAAGATAAAATTTTAGTGCTTCGACGAATTCCAGATCTCTATGAAAGAAAAGAGTCGTGCGAGTCCCCGGACGTAACAATGCGAAATATAAGTTTTTGTTATTGTTATTTCATGTTACTTATTTATATGATACACATAGACAGAAAGGAACAACAGTTTTTTTAATAAACGTATCGCGATTGGTGCAGATAAAATATTCAGAAAAATTATAAGAATTGTAAGATATTTATTTTTAAGTATACACAATTAACGTATTTTATATTATTTTTTAAAATTAAAAAAAAATATCTCACGGATTTGGGAGTCTGGTGAAGATGGACAATGAATTAAAAAATATCGCATCGTATATTTCCAGTAAAATATCGGATTTAAATAGGCCGCAGAAAGTTGTTATCAAAGTACAAAATTAACAGAAAGTTGTTGAAGAAGCATCAACAGAGGATGACATCAATAATAATAGTGGCACTTATGCAGAAAATGACAGTGACAGCGATAAGAAAATGAAACAGATAATAAATCAGAATAAGATAAAAATTGAAACAGTAATATTTCTTTGTATATTCATATTCATGATGTTCAACTCCTTGGCGTACATTGTAATTACGTACATCAAATTTGAAGATATGATCTGTTGAAATTATTTAATTCTATCGACATTATCGAAGATCAGAAATATGTAATCAGGGCTTAAAAGATTGCAACACTTTTTTAAAAATGGGTTTTGGAATGCAGTCTACTCACCGAGCGATTGGTTTTTATTTGTCGATCTATAAAAATCAATCGCTCGGTAAGCAAACTACATTCCGAAACTCATTAAAAAAAAATGTTGCAACTTTTTAGGCCCCGACTATACATAATAATGTTTATGTTGAAAAAATGGTTCAAATTTTTAAAAAATTTATTATTTAGTTTCAATTATTTATTAAAGTGCTCTTGAATTAAATTAAATAAAGTTTTTTTTATTTTTTTAAATCTTAAGCTTTTTTTATTTTAATAGTTAGTAGGTTTAATAGTTTTATTTTAATAGTTTATCAATATCAGGTGTGAAAGAATTAATACGAAAAAATCTGTTTTTTTTTTAAACAAAAAATATTATAATTGTATGTACTTTACAATAAATATCTTATAATTCTTATAATTTTTTTCAATATTTTATCTAAGCTCATTTTATCTTTAGTTCATAAAAGTCTTTAGCTTTAATAGCTTATAAAACTCTTTAGAATTACGAATTTTTTGCAATTTACACGTGCATTTAGTTTAACAAGGAATTTCAAAAATCATACTCGTTTATATAAAGAAATGTTTTATACGGTTTACATGGTTTTCCAGAAAACTACGAAATCCTCATAAATGTTTTAAGATAATTCTTACGCGGTTTTATGAGCATTTCCGTATCGAGCAGATTGCAAATGTGTTTTTATTCAGAATTTCAAGTCAATCGTCTATTGGACTCTGTTTAGAATTACGAATTTCTTGTAATTTATGTTAAATCGTATAGAACACATTTCTCTATAAGAATGAATGCAGTTTTTGAAACTGGAATTCTTCGTTAAACCGCGTAAATTACAAGAAATTCGTAATTTCAAATAAAATCCAATAAACGATTGACGTGGGATTCCAAGTACAGGTGGGCCATCTATTGGTACGTTTTTAAAAATGCGATCAAATGAGCATACATTGATATTTTTTATTAATTTTTTTTTTGTTGTGAAGCTAAAAGTATCCGCGTCAAGAATGAAAAACGATTTCGTTCATGTGGCTCCCTCTACTGGCCTTACAGTATGCCATTCGGTCACCCCAATTATTAATGACATTTTGGACTACCTCGGCGCCAATTTCACTCAAAACAGTCGTAATATTGTTTTTCAAAGCTGGAATTGTCTCTGGATTATCCGCATAACATCGGTCTTTAACGGCACCCCACAGGAAAAAGTCCAGCGGTGTCAAATCGCAGCTAC